>NC_091444.1:73381480-73438878 GCF_964237555.1 Oryctolagus cuniculus | reverse complement strand
TCTGACTTTGGATCGGCGCAGTGTGTTGGCCATGGTGGCCATTTGGAGGGTGAACCAATGGAAAAGGAAGACCTTTCTCTTGTCTCTCTCTCTCTCACTGTCTAACTCTGCCTGTCAAAAAAAAAAAAAAAAAAAAAACAACAAAAAAAACAAAAAAAACACGACTCTCTGTCCTTGTCTCTTCTGCTTTTCCAAGAAAATGAAAATAAAAAATATTTAAAGAATGTTTATATCACCATAAACAAGAGTGTCAACTTGTTAAGTCAACAACAAGAGTCACTGTGCACTCACTCCTCATGTAGGATCTCTCCCCTTAATGTGCTGTACATTGTGATTTAATGCTATAACTAGTACTCAAACAGTATTTTTCACTTTGTGTTTCTATGTCGGTGCAAACTGTTGAAATCTTTACTTAATATATGCTAAACTGATCTTCTGTATATAAAGAGAATTGAAAATGAATCTTGATGTGAATGGAAGGGGAGAGGGAGCAGGAAAGGGGAGGGTTGCGGGTGGAGGGACGTTATTGGCGGGAAGCCATTGTAATCCATAAGCTGTACTTTGGAAATTTATATTCATTAAATAAAAGTTAAAAAATAAAAAAATAAAAATTATTTCCAATTTCAAAAATATGTTTATATCAGCTTTATTTTTAAATGCCAAAAATTTAGAAAAAAATAATAGCATATGCACTCTACTGTGTTGTATTCATACAAAGGCTGTCTACTCAGTCATAAAAATTAAACCAAGTTTTGTTTCACATAGCAATATGAAAAAGCATCAGAACAACCGAAGGCCAAGAGGCAGACTGTGAGCCTAGTGTTTGAGATGCTCACATCTCATGTAAGAATGTCGGGTTCAGTTATTGGCTCTGACTCCTGACTCCAGTTCCCTGCTTCTCTGAAAACTAGGAGACAGTGGGTCCCTGCTGTCGTATGCGAAATTTGAGTTATGTTCACGGCTCCTGGCTCTGGCTCAAGCACAGGTTCAAGCTATGTGGGCATTTGGGAGGTGAACTAACGGAAGAGAATTCTTTGTGTGTGCTAATTCTCTTTTTTCTTCTCCTCCACCTCAAATGAACAGTTCCTTTTTTATAAAAATCAGTGCTATATACTTCATAATTCCATTTATGTGAAATCCAGGAACTGGCAAACAAAAAACCTAACAGAATAATAATATAATAATAATAATAATAAACAGAAGCCTAGTTACTTTTTACATCTGAATCAAATTAGGAAAAAGTATAAGGAACTATATATACTTATGATAATATTCTATTTCTTGATAATGGCTTATATATTGTGTATTCAGATGTATGCATTTTTGAGATTCAGTGAATATATATTAAAATTTGTTCACTTAAGTATATGAAAATTCTATAACTCAAAGCTATAAAATATAGTTATTTTTTAAAAGATTTATTTATTTACTTGGAAGCCGGAGTTAGAGAGAGAGAGAGAGACAGAAACAGAGACAGAGGACAGAGGACAGAAAAGGAGAAAGAGAGAGATCCGTCCATTCGTTCACTCCTCAAATGGCCACCACAGCTGGACCAGGGCCGATCTGAGGCCAGTTGCCATGAGTATTTTCCAGGTTGACCACATGTGTGCAGGTGCACAAGGACTTGGGGCCATCTTTCACTGCTTTCCCAGGCCCATGAGCAGGGAGCTGAACTGGAAGTTGTGCAGCCCAGACACAAACCAGCACCCATATGGGAATTCAGCACTGGGAACAGTAGCTTTATCCACAGTGCTGGCCCCTAAAATGTCATTTTTATCCAGTGATATTCTTATTTTAATATTTAGAGGTGTGTATATGAGTGCCATGAATTTACATTGAAATGACTCCAAAATAAAAGATACAATGAAGGGTGGATAAAAGAATGGATTAATCTTTCTAAATATAATAAAACAAATCTAGGAAAATGTAATTGGCAAAATATAGCTAGCAGATATTTGGGTGTTAATAGTAATATTTTGTCAAAAATTTTGTCAATATTTTTAAAAAGGTTTAAATCAAAAATTGTGAAAATTAAAATACTTCATTTGATGTAAGCATCTACAGTCAGTCACGCTAAAAATGCCCCGTCCAGTATTGAAGGCCATGGGCCAATGACACACAATGTAATTCCACTAAACACCTCTTCACAGATTTACAAAATCTTCTAGCTTTTTTACATGTTTCTGAGAACAAACTGAATTCTGACTAGCCCATCAAAATATATTATCTTCCTTCTGATTTAGTACTATGAAAGATACTTTTGTGTTTCATGTTTTTCATTTGTGACATACTGAAGGATATTTCAGTTAACACAATGCAGTAAACAGAATGCAACAGCTGAAGTCAGAAAAATAATGCACTGAAACAGGCTGGTGCTGTGACTCAGCCAGTTAAGCCATCTCCTAGAGTGCTGGACTCCCATATTGTCACTGGATCCAGCCCCAGCTGCTCCACTTCCTGTCCTGTGCCCTGCTAATATGCATAGAAATGCAATGGAGGAATGATCAAATCTCTGGCACATTGCCACCCACATGGGAATAAGCTAGTGAATGAGATTCTCTCTCTCTCTCTCTCTCTTTCTCATGCTCTGTGTGTGTGTGTGTGTGCATGTAACTCCACCTTTCAAATAAGTAAAACTTTCTTTTAAAAAAAATGAATTGAAATGTATGTTAAAGGTTATGACCATCCAGCTTGGAGACCAGGGCAAAGTAAGTTGCTAAGTTTCTCTCTCTCTCTCTCTCTCTCTCTCTCTCTCTCTAAGATGTAGACTGGAGGTAAAAATGCTGAACCTACAAAATAGCTGTGAAAATGAAATGTGATAATGGTACTAGGAAAATTTGATCTACACAACCCAAAATATGAAATAAGACTCCCACATTACACCTTATAAAATAATCAACTCAAAATGAATTGAGGATTTAAATCTATGACCTAATACCATGAAATTACCAGAAGAAAACATCAAAGAAAACCTGTAAGACACTGGCATACGCAGACTTCTTGGAAAACATCCCAGAAACACAGACAAAAATAGACAAATGGGATTATATCCAGATAGGAAGCTTCTGCACTGCAAAAGAAACACTCAGCAAAGGAAGAGAACACCAATAGAATGAGAGAAAATATTTGCAAACTATGCAACTGACAAAAGATTAATATCCAGTATCTATAAATATCTCAAGAAATCCAAAAACAAATATCCAACAAAATATCTCTGGGAAAATGGCAGGGCAAAGTCACTTTGTATCAATAGTCACATTAAACATTAATGGACTTAACTCTTCAGTTAAAAGACACCGATTGGCTGATTGGCTTAAGGAACAAAACCCAACTATTTGCTGCCTACAAGAAACACATCTCTCTAACAAAGATGCATGCAGACTGAAAGTGAAAGGCTGGAAAAAGATATTGCAAGCCAACAGAAACCAAAAAAAATCAGGTGTAGCCATATTAATATCAGACAAAATAAACTTTAATACAAAAACTGTTAAGAGAGACAAAGAGGGACACTATATAATGATTAAGGGTTCAATTCAACAGGAAGATGTAACTATTATAAATGTATATGCACCTAATTACAGGGCACCGGTCTATTTAAAAGATATGATAAGGGACTTAAAGGGAGACTTAGATTCCAATACAATAGTACTGGGGGACTTCAATACTCCACTCTCAGAAATAGACAGATCATCCGGACAGAAGATCAACAAGGAAACAGCAGATTTAATCGACACTATT
Source organism: Oryctolagus cuniculus (assembly GCF_964237555.1). Classification (NCBI taxonomy): domain Eukaryota; kingdom Metazoa; phylum Chordata; class Mammalia; order Lagomorpha; family Leporidae; genus Oryctolagus; species Oryctolagus cuniculus. Next base: position 73,435,140 of record NC_091444.1, on the reverse strand, counting down.
GCCCAAATGGATCTAACCGATATATACAGAACTTTCAATCCTACATCTAAAGACTTTACATTCTTCTCAGCAGTGCATGGAACCTTCACTATGATTGATCACATACTAGGCCATAAAGCAAGTCTCAGCAATTTCAAAAGAATTAGAATCATACCATGCAGCTTCTCAGACCACAGCGGAATGAAGCTGGAAATTAGCAACTCAGGAATCCCTAGAGCATATGCAAACACATGGAGACTGAACAACATGCTCCTGAATGAACACTGGGTCATTCAAGAAATCAAAAGAGAAATCAAAAACTTTCTGGAAGTAAATGAGGATAACAACACAACATATCAAAACTTAGGGGATACGGCAAAAGCAGTACTGAGAGGCAAGTTTATAGCAATAAGGGCCTATATCAAGAAATTGGAAAGGTACCAAATAAATGAGCTTTCAGTGCATCTCAAGGATCTAGAAAAACTGCAGCAAACCAGACCCAAATCTAGTAGGAGAAGAGAAATAATTAAAATCAGAGAAGAAATTAACAGGATTGAATCCAAAAAAAAAAAAAATTACAAAAAATCAGCCAAGCGAAGACCTGGTTTTTTGAAAAAAAAAATAAATAAACAAAATTGACACCCCATTGGCCCAACTAACTAAAACAAGAAGAGAAAAGACCCAAATCAATAAAATCGGAGATGAAAAAGGAAACATAACAACAGACACCACAGAAATAAAAAGAATCATCAGAAATTACTGCAAGGGCTTGTATGCCAGCAAACAGGAAAATCTATCAGAAAAGGATTCCTGGACACATGCAATCTACCTAAATTGAACCAGGAAGACATCGAAAACCTAAATAGACCCATAACTGAAACAGAATATGAAACAGTAGTAAAGGCCCTCCCAACAAAGAAAAGCCCAGGACCAGATGGATTCACTGCTGAATTCTACCAGACATTTAAAGAAGAACTAACTCCAATTCTTCTCAAACTATTCAGAACAATCGAAAAAGAGGGAGTCCTCCCAAATTCTTTCTATGAAGCTAGCATCACCTTAATCCCTAAGCCAGAGAAAGATGCAGCACTGAAAGAGAATTACAGACCAATATCCCTGATGAACATAGACGCAAAAATCCTCAATAAAATTCTCACCAATAGAATACAACAACACATCAGAAAAATCATCCACCCAGACCAAGTGGGATTTATCCCTGGTATGCAGGGATTGTTCACATTCGCAAATCAATCAATGTGATTCACCACATTAACAGACTGAAGAAGAAAAACCATATGATTATCTCAATAGATGAAGAGAAAACATTCGATAAAATTCAACACCCGTTCATGATGAAAACTCTAAGCAAATTGGGTATAGAAGGAACATTCCTCAATATAATCAAAACAATTTATGAAAAACCCACGGCCAGCATCCTATTGAATGGGGAAATGTTAGAAGCATTTCCACTGAGATCTGGCACCAGACAGGGATGCCCACTCTCACCACTGCTGTTTAACATAATTCTGGAAGTTTTAGCCAGAGCCATCAGACAAGAAAAAGAAATTAAAGGAATACAAATTGGGAAGGAAGAACTCAAACTATCGCTCTTTGCAGATGATATGATTCTTTACTAAGAGGATCCAAAGAACTCTACTAAGAGATTATTGGAACTCATAGAGGAGTTTGGCAAAGTGGCAGGATATAAAATCAATGCCCAAAAATCAACAGCCTTTGTATACACAAGTAATGCCATGACTGAGAAAGAACTGCTAAGATCAATCCCATTCACAATAGCTACAAAAACAATCAAATACCTTGGAATAAACTTAACCAAAGACGTTAAAGATCTCCACGATGAGAATTACAAAACCTTAAAAAAAGAAATAGAAGAGGATACCAAGAAATGGAAAAATCTTCCATGCTCATGGATTGGAAGAATCAACATCATCAAAATGTCCATTCTCCCAAAAGCAATTTATAGATTCAATGCAATCCCAATCAAGATACCAAAGACATTCTTCTCAGATCTAGAAAAAATGATGCTAAAATTTATATGGAGGCACAAGAGACCTCGAATAGCTAAAGCAATCTTGTACAACAAAAACAAAGCCGGAGGCATCACAATACCAGATTTCAGGACATACTACAGGGCAGTTGTAATCAAAACAGCATGGTACTGGTACAGAAACAGATGGATAGACAAATGGAACAGAATTGAAACACCAGAAATCAACCCAAACATCTACAGCCAACTTATATTTGATCAAGGATCTAAAACGAATCCCTGGAGCAAGGACAGTCTATTCAATAAATGGTGCTGGGAAAACTGGATTTCCACGTGCAGAAGCATGAAGCAAGACCCCTACCTTACACCTTACACAAAAATCCACTCAACATGGATTAAAGACCTAAATCTATGACCTGACACCATCAAGTTATTAGAGAACATTGGAAAAACCCTTCAAGATACTGGCATAGGCAAAGAGTTTCAGGAAAAGACCCGGGAGGCACAGGCAGTCAAAGCCAAAATTAACTATTGGGATTGCATCAAATTGAGAAGTTTCTGTACTGCAAAAGAAACAGTCAGGAGAGTGAAAAGACATCCGACAGAATGGGAAAAAAATATTTGCAAACTATGCAACAGATAAAGGGTTAATAACCAGAACCTACAAAGAGATCAAGAAACTCCACAAAAACAAAACTAACAACCACTTAAGAGATTGGCCGAGGACCTCAATAGACCTTTTTCAAGAGGAAATCCAAAGGGCCAACAGGCACATGAAAAAATGTTCAAGATCACTAGCAATCAGGGAAATGCAAATCAAAACCACAATGAGGTTTCACCTCACCCCGGTTAGAATGGCTCATATACAGAAATCAACCAACAACAGCTCTGGCGAGGATGTGGGGAAAAAGGAACACTAACCCACTGTTGGTGGGAATGCAAACTGGTTAAGCCACTATGGAAGTCAGTCTGGAGATTCCTCAGAAACCTGAAGATAACTTTACCGTTCAACCCAGCCATCCCACTCCTTGGAATTACCCAAAGGAATTTAAATTGGCAAACAGAAAAAGCTGTCTGTACATTAATGTTTATTTCAGCTCCATTCACAATAGCTAAGACCTGGAACCAACCTAAAAGCCTACCAATGGTAGACTGGATAAAGAAATTATGGGATATGTACTCTTTAGAATACTATACCGCAGTAAGAAACAATGAAACCCGGTCATTTGCAACAAAATGGAGGAATCTGGAACACATCATGCTGAGTGAAATAAGCCAGTCCCAAAGGGACAAATACCACATGTTCTCCCTGATCGGTGACAACTGACTGAACACCAAAAAGGAAACCTGTTGAAGTGAAATGGACACTATGAGAAATGGTGACTTGATCAGCACAGCCCTAACTGCTAATGAACAACATAATACGTTATCCCTCTTAGTATTTTTTTTTTGTCTGTTCTACTTAATACTACTGGTTTAGTTCTGTAATTAATACACAGTTATTCTTAAGTGTTGAAATTTAACTGAAATGTGATCCCTGTTAAATATAAGAGTGGGAATAAGAGTGGGAATAAGAGTGGGAAGAGATGTACAATTTGGGACATGCTCAAGCTGACAACCCCCAAATGTTAGAGTTAGAAACATACCAGGGGATTCCAATTCAATCCCATCAAGGTGGCATGTACCAATGCCATCTCACTAGTCCCAGTGATCAATTTCTGTTCACAATTGATCATAATGAAAGGACTAAGAACCAAAGGGATCACATAAACAAGAATAGTGCCTGCTAATACTAACTGATAGAATAAATAAAGGGGAGAGCGATCCAACATGGGAAGTGAGATGCACAGCAGACTCATAGAATGGCGGATGTCCTAAACAGCACTCTGTCCTCAGAATCAGCCCTAAAGGCATTTGGATCCAGCTGAAAAGCCCATGAGAGTATTTCAGGCATGAAAAGCCAAGACACTTTGGCAAAAAACAAACAAACAAACAAACCTAAATGAAAGATCTTTGTGAGTGAGATCCCAGTGGAAAGAACAGGTCTTCATAAAGGAGGTACCTTTCTCTGAAGGGAGGAGAGAACTTCCACTTTGACTGTGACCTTGTCTAAATAAGATAAGAGTTGGTGAACTCAAAAGGGTTCCATAGCCTTGGAAACTCATGACTGGAGCATAGGGAGATTACTGATGCCATAAAAAGGAGTGTCAATTTGTAAAGTCAACAACAGGAGTCACTGTGCACTTACTCCTCATGTAGGATCTCTGTCCTTAGTGTGCTGTACATTGAGATTTAATGCTATAACGAGTACTCAAACAGTATTTTTCACTTTGTGTTTCTATGTGGGTGCAAACTGTTGAAATCTTTACTTAATGTATACTAAACTGATCTTCTGTATATATAGAAAATCGAAAATGAATCTTGATATGAATGGAAGGGGAGAGAAAGCGGGAAAGGGGAGGGTTGTGGGTGGGAGGGAAGTCATTGGGGGGTGGGCAAAGCTAATGTAATCCATAAGCTGTACTTTGGAAATCTAAATAAAAGTTAAAAAAAAGACTGTAGGACTATTCCTCAAAAATTCAAAAATATATCTACCATATGAATCAGTCATCCCACTCCTGGGAATTTTCCCAAAGGAAATGTAATCAGCATATGAAAGAGTTATTTGTACCCCTATGTTTATTGCAGTTCCATTCACAATAGATAAAATATTGAATCAATTCAGCTGTCTATCCACTGATGATGAAATAAAGAAAATGTGATGCATATATACACCATGGAATGTTACTCAGCTATAAAAGAGAATGAAATTCTGTCTTTTGCAACAAAATGAATGCAAGTGTCCCGGTTGCTCCTCTTCCAGTCCAGCTCTCTGCTATGGCCCGGGAAGACAGTGGAGGATGGCCCAAGTGCTTGGGCCTTGTATCCACATGGGAGACCAGGGGGAAACACCTGGCTGGCTATAGTGGCCATTTAGGGGGTGAACCAACAGAAGGAAGAGCTTTCTCTTTGTCTCTCTCTCTCTCTTTCACTGTCTAACTCTGCCTGTCAAAAAAAAAAAAAAAAAGAAAAGAAAAGAAAAGCAATGGACACTCTAAACATTAGAATTTTGTGCATTACTCAAAGTATACCAAAAACTTTTTATTTTTTTAAAGATATATCTATTTATTTGAAAGGCAGAGTTACAGAGAGGCAGAGAGAGAGAGAGAGAGAGAGAGAGAGAGAAAGAATCTTCTGTCTGCTATTTCACACCCCAAATGTGTGAAATAGCAAATTTAGTGGCTGGAGCTAGGCCAATCCAAAGCCAGGAGCTTCTTCCAGGTCTCCCACATGGGTGCAAGGGCCCAAGCACTTGGATGATCTTCTACTATTTTCCCAAATCAGCAGGGAGCTGGATTGGAAATGGAGCAGCTGGGACCTGAACTGGCATCTATGGGATACTGGCACTGCAGGTGCTGGCATTATCTGCTATACCACAGCACCAGTCCACCAAAATCTTTTATTAAATAGTTTTATTAACATAAGCAATTCCAGTACCAAGCCCCCATAAAGAGTGTTATCACAGAATTCCAAAATAGCTTTGAGGAAATGTGAAAATGAAACGTGCTAGAAACTCTATTAACAGTCTCATTGTAATTTCATTGATGTAATATTTTTATCAGACTAAGGCAGATCTCTGGAGATTACAGTACAGTGTTTAAGAACAATAAGAATCCATTGTGTACTTAAAAAATAATATTTTACTACTTCATAGACTCAGATTTAAATTCAGTCACACAGCTCCTTTGGCCTGATAATGAGAGTAATATAATTAAGTGAAAATTCCATCAGTATAGAAATAAATGCTAGGGAGATATGTGGACCTTCTCAATCCTAGAGAGTCGCACCAGGAGTTTGATGACACAGGCTCTCATTTATGACAAGGGGTAATTAATCTTAGAATTTGTACTGCATGAGTTCAACAATAGCCTCCTTCTCTGCTGTTGCGGACACTCAATATATGTGTCCAGAGTTTCAGTTGCTTGGTGTAGGGGTCAATAATTAAGATCAACTGCTATTAACTAGCTAAAGGGATCCTCCACTGTGTTGTTTGGTGCCAATTCTATTGCAAATGCTTTCAAGTGGCATTACAATGAGATACACTTCTCAGATACCTTCATATTTACCCACTTGCCTTTAGTCAAATACTATTTGTCTCATTTCCTAGTCCTTTTACTAGGAGCCCAAGATAAACTAGCTGTGCTGCTAGCAAGTGGCTAGGGATCTGTGTATATTTCAATATTGGGCACATCTTCCAGAGAAAGCTAATTATCTATATACTGTAAAAAGCTTCACTTGTTACATTTTACCACTTTTGGTGTTCTTCAAGATCACCCTAATTATGGCTGCAACATAGCCACTGTTCATTTTTACACTATTGTTTTCAACGTATACCCATTCCATACACCATGCTCAAGCTTTTCTTCCTCTTTTCAGCTGATTAAATGGAAATCCTAAAAAGTTACACTTAAAACACTGGGAAGGGGGTACTGGCCCAACTAGGTGCTAAGATGCTCTCTGCTACTTTCTCATGCAACTTACTTGTGTAGTCTAATCTGATCAGACTTGAGAGCAAATGTAGGGTTTCCATTTCATGGTGGAATTTTCTTAGGCCAAATCAGTTAGTATCCTCTCACACACAAGGATCAGTTAATCACTGATGCATGATAAAGGATTCATGATCACTTGTTGCTTCCTTGTTAAGGATCTTTATCAGGGCCCAATAACAAAGTAAGAGTTGCTTTCAAAGGCATATAATCTACTACATTTATGATTAGGTTTCAGTAGTAGTAAAGTTGTTTTACTTCAGTACTTTAGGAGCTATCCTTATGATCCTACCAATGGGATTGTTCATAAATTCTACACACCTTATTTGCACAGGAACAATACTCCCAATACATAGAGTCTGCAGGATATTATAGTCTAAGTGGCTCGATCCACGACAGCCTGGACAACTACAGGGACCTTTACTACTCCAAACTCAAAAACAGCTGTACGTCTTTTGTGTCACTCAGTAAATGGATGACAGTAATATTCCCAGGTGCAGAATTAGATGCTTTCAGAACCTAAAGAGGCCTACTTCTTTAGGTAGCCATTTTGCTTCTGTTTTTACGTAGAGGAGTACAAATTCAACAATTTGCTGCTTATTTTGGCTTGGATATTGTGACACATTCGTAATCACTCTATCTCATTACTGAAGTTGCAGGTCCCCAAATCCTCATAGCATTGATTTCCCGCCTTCTGGAGAAAATGTCTCTTACTGAGGCCTCGAAGGTACCAAGCATCTCATTCTTACCTTGTCTCATCAGCATGATGCCACAGATGTCATGGATCAATATTTTTTGTTGGATAGCCAGGTGGTCAAGATTTGTTTATAAAATATTATGGTGAAAGAAGAATTCACCTCACCTTAGGAAAAACTGTAAATAAATATTATTGACTATTCCACATGAAAGAAGATAACTTCTAATTCTCTTTCAAACAGAATATAAAATAATGTGTTCACCAAATCAATAGCCTCATGCCAAGTATTGGAGGCCTGATTAATCTGCTTTAGCCACATACATCAATTATATACAAAGCTATCACTTAAACTTTTAGTAATCCACCAGCATTCTCCAGGATCAGTCCAGTTCTGTACTTGTCAGATTGGCAAATTTAAATGGAGAAAGGTTGGAAACTATCATCACTGCGGCATTTAGGCCTTTAATGGTGGAAGTAAATTTTGTTGTCCCCTTGGGATGCAATATTGTTATGACCTTACTGTCTGTGATTGAACTGGAGGCTGTTTTCAGAGCCTTTTCATTTGGCCTTTCCCACTAAGGAGGTTACTCCAATAATCAACTATGCTAATGTTCGTTCCTGTGTTCCACTTAGTCACTGGGGAAATGATCAGAAGACAGGACTGTGAACCCAATGGAGTTGAATACAAGACATCACAGACATGGCTGTTAATGAGCCTGGCCTGTGACAACCTCACTTACTTTTAACCTAGCCTGCAGAAGGAGAAAGAGCACATTCCTGGTGATCTTGGCAAAAACTATATCCTCTGGAGTTTCTTGTAACATAGAGGGCACGTCAAAATGCTCACAGAAAGATGAAATTACAAGATAAGTTTATTTGGGGGCAAAAACATTTGAATTCATTCACTCTTATTTCATAATATGCATTTTCCAGAATTTTTTGAAGCCTTCTCATACAATCTTCTGTTCATCTTCTGCCCTACATAGTATGTCCATTTCAGCATGTTGACTTTCCTCAACCTCTTTTTATCTTTCTCTACCCTTATGATAATTTAGGAATTGATTATCCTCTCAATAAAGATTTTACTTTCTCAAGACTTCCAAAAGTCAAACCAGCAGGACATTGGCCCTATGACATGGGATCCATTTCAGGATATTAAATGGTATTCTAGGAAAGTATATGCAATGAATTCATGCTTATCTGGTTGTCATTCCATCTCTCCCCCCATTACTAAGTACTGACAAAATTCTCTAGGTCTTACCAGTATGTACTAGCAAAGTCCTCCATCTACTTCCATTATGATCTATAATCTTCCTCCTTTATCATTTCTTATCATGTTGGGATGTAATCCTAGTTATGGGTCTTCAAGGATAGTAAGGGAGGCATTGGGTTGCCATAATGAAACATCATGAACTGGGTGGTTTACAAAACAGAATTATTTTGTCTCAGTTCCGGAAGCCAGACGTCTAAGACCAAGATGTTGACATGTTTAGTTTTTGCTGGGGCTTCTCTTTTTGACTGAAAGATAGCTGCCTTCTTTCTCAGTGTCCTCACATGGCCATTACTTGTTCTTATACATGTCTTATGTTTCTTCCTCTTATAAGGCAATTTCATTAGGGTTTTGCACTCATGACTCACATAACCTTCATTACCTCTTCATACTTTGTATCTACTAACACAGTCACATTGGGAATTACAGCTTCAATATATGAATTTGGCATGGAGACATACAATTCTGTCTATATCTGAGGGACAGGTCTGAGGAAGCATATAGGGTTATAGAAAAAAATCCAGCTTTAATAAATCCACAGGGGAACGTGCTAGTTCCTAGTATGAAAAAGGTGTGTCACTTCTGCAGAAGCAAAATACCCCAAGAACTTCATGCAGATGAAGTTATTCTATTTTAGGGTTCCACATTTTCTCAACTAGGTCCTTGACTGGTGTAACAGATCTGCTTTGATTAAGGTCTCTGGAAGGTTGCTAATATTTCTAACAATTTGTCCAGTTCTAATGTATGTGCTTGCTTCTGAATGACCCAAGCATTTTTTTAAAATTATTATAATCCCTTTAACTTTAATATTGGCTTCTAATCATTGACAGCCTTTGCTTTTTCATTATTCCCTAATACAGCCAATTTGGTAATAACCTGTCAATACTGCTGCACTTCTAAGCATTAGGCCCCCTATGCCTTAAAAATGCCTAGATCACCCAGCTTGAATCCTTCCACCTGCAAGAGAATTTCCCATTTTCCCTGATTACTACTCATAACATCTTTAGCAGTCATAGCCTATCATATTTCAGAGACTATCTGTACCCAATATAATACACAAAATGGTGTTTTCTTTGCTACCTGGGCAAAGAGATTGTAAGTGATAATATTCCTACCTTATTGTCTATTTGCCCATATTACTCTTGCTATCACCCCAGTTAATAAGGCCCTCCAAGAAGTAGATATCAGGAAGAGCATCAGATGTGCAGAAGATGCATTGGAAGAAACTCACGTGAAGGACAAGGACAAGGATCATGCAGAGGTATTGAGATCTCCATCCTATGATGTTGTAGAAGATGAGAAAGATTGAGAAAAGTCTCACAGAACAGCATGGTTCAATACAAGTTGGATCAGCCCAATTTAGGGATCCTTGAGCCAAAGTTGCCCCCTACAGGCATCTTGTATCTAGTAGTAGTGAGACAGCACTAGTAGTTCTATTGTGCTTAGTCTGTCTCAGAGGAGACTGCACAAGAGAAACACAATCTCCTTGTGAATGGTAGTAGATCCATAGGGCTGTTAGTGAATTATGCATCTCCAATTTGTCACTTGAAGAGATCAAAGTCATGCATTTCTGTAGCTGATATAATATTTCTGACAAAAAGTCAATTATACAAGGAACTAAAAAGAAAAAGACATAAGGAAATCTATCCAAAGGAAAATCAGTGTGAGAAAAAAAAGACTAAATCAAACATAAAATTAATAGGCAAAACTATACCATAAAATCTAGTAGATCATACACTTCAAAAGAGCTGTAGAGTAACATGAGTAAATTGCCTGATAGTATGAAGTCAAATTTCCTTTGAGTACAGGTATACATTTTTATAGGTATACATGTAATACACACACACACACACACACACATATATATATATGCACAAATGTGCACAGTAGAATTTCATCAAATAATGAGATTTAAAATAGCTACAGGTCTTTAGATTATCCTATAAATGATCTTCCATGAACATTAAAAATACTGTATAGCAATTATTATAGCTAGAAAGTGATACCATGTACTACCAATGAACAAGATTTTTGTCTGAGTTTACCAAAAGCCAAGTAAGGGTCAAAAACAAGCCTAAATCATTCCTCCAGGCATGGAGGATTTTTTTGAAGCAATGTAGGGCAGGGCCAAGACTTTCTCTGACAGGAATTCTAAGTTTACACCATCAAAATGACAAACAGGCAGCTGAGGTCCTAATATTTTGCTTCCCTTAAGGCAAGTTTGAAAAAATGTTAACTTGAAAATATTAATGTGCCACTAAATACATGCTTTAAACAAACAATTTAGAGAACATGGAACAAGTAATGCATTGTCCAGGTTTAACCCTTTAAAATAAACAGGTTACCAAAAAGTACTACGAGGTAATTGAATAGACTGGTTTCTTCTGTGACATTGTTAACTCTAAGCTGAAGGACACTTACAAAACAATAATTTTGACCTTGGAATACTTAACTTTAAATAATTATTTCAAATAGTAATTATGTAGAAGTGTCAGTTATCTCTTAAAGTTATTCCTAATTTCTAATAATGAAATAATATCATCTAACTATGAGTGAATATTTAGACTGCTTCTGTTTTCTAAGGGGACAGAGAAGGACACTCAGCTCATCCAAAAGTGGAATCAAACCATTAAGGGTTGATAAAAATTAAGTTAGGGCAGGAACACATTTCTCTTTATTCCAAATGGATATCATTATCCAGTATATTAGGAAATTATTCTTAGTGACTATGATTTTCAAGGTATCATTAAGGTAATATCTACTTAATATAAAAAGTCAGAAAGTTAATGCGAACCTACAATGAATTTTTCAGCTAAAATCATAATAAAGATAAGACTGAAAAATCTACCATTTATTGAGTGCCTGCTATGTATCAGGCAGTGTGTTAACCACAAAAGGCACCTCTCTTTCTCAACAATGCTATAAGTAATCTTGTGTGCATTTTATACAAATGGTTAACAGAAATACATTCTCTCAAGCCACTTCTCCCAAGGTCATACAGCTGGAGAGTAGAAAAGTCTGGAGACAAATTCTATCTGGGTCAAAGATCTTATGCTTCTTTTTTGTCTTTTGCCACTTTAAGCCTTAAGGATTATGTGGATATTTCTAGGCAAATATATTATTTTGCTTAACAACATGTCTACGTGTTTCTAACTACATAGTTTGAATTGTGTTGACTTCAAAATATATTATAAAATTATATAATTTCCTTTCTGAAATTATTTTGTGATTGTGGTGACATTAGCCTTTGCCATCCTTCGTAAAGTTGCTATGGTCTTGTGATTTCAGGCCAGAGCAATGTTAAAGTCATCAAAGAAAATATTTTTGTCTTGAGATGTTCTATAGGTCATAGTGATGTGGATGACCATCTCAATCAATATCAGTTGTGGCCTGCTGCTTTCCAAAATAAACCAACCTCTATGAACTCTATTTTACTCGCTGGTCTATGTCGAACTGCCAGTAGCAGATGTTTTCATCACTCGGAGTGATGCAACACTTTTTTCCTTCCTGCAAATACATTTAAATGAATCTGATATTAAACAAAGCTAAAGTTTTGCTCATTGGTCATACCCATGATATTTATCAACAGTCTCCATGCCTTGTACCTTGACACACTGTACTTCCAACAGATATGATTAAAGAGGTTAAAATGTTCACATTGAGAGACATGATGCCCTTTCCTTTACCCGTTGGTATTGCTTGTGTAACATCTGTAAGTTTTCTATTCTCACTGATGTTCAAAAAACTGAGCAAGAACACTATGTCTTCTCTGTCTTTTTGATTAAAAGCAATCCACTTTAGTTAGCAACCCGATTAAATCAGCATTTCATTGATAATTGATTTCCTCTTCATACTTCTTACTTCATACTTACATTTGTGACCATCATATAGTATTTGGCTCTCTAATTTTCACTGAGCACTTGTTAACCTGCTTGCAATTGCTGTGTTCCATTTAAGGTCTGAAATTGAAAAATTTGCTTTTCCACACAAAAAGAAAGAAATCCATTCTGTAAGATTTTACACTTTGTTTTGGCATGCACCCCATCTGCTAATACTTGAGCACAAGTACTAAAATTTTAAATTACTTTGAATGTTATTGGGCTTCTAACATGTATTTTGAAATGTATTTCAAAAATACAAATATTCAATTTGTAGAATTTTACATGTTATCTCATATACAATTTGTCAATGCTTACAGCAATGGTGACTTATATGATTTTGTAGGTATATCAAAAATCATTAAAAAGAAATTTCAATATTAGTTTCTCTTGATGCAAAAACTGTTGAAAACTATGCAGTTTTTTCAAAATACACATTTTTTATGAATTTTTGAAAACCCCTCACAATATAAATTTTGTAAGACATAAATATAAATCTGTTTTTAAAATTGAAGAATATAAATCTGAGAACATAAGTAACATAAATAAAGTACATTTTGGATTCAAGAATATAACACATGACTATATTACTCTAAAACTGCAAAATAAATTGGGACATAATTAACTTTGCCTTCAAAATAACATCTATTACAGGGTTTATAGAAATAGAGTAGAAAAATACATAAAACACTATTGAAAATAAAGCAATAATAGTACTGACTTTATATTAAGATTGACCATTGTCACTTTAAGGTACTTAACACTTTTGCAAATGCAGACATAAAGTATCCAGAAACACACAATATATGAGCTTCAAAAAATAGAAAAAAAAACGCAATGTGTTACCTGAGTTGAAAAAAGAAATGGGTAGAAATTTACGAAGAAAGGAACGTTGGAGGTGGCCCTTTAAGAGCAGGCAAGCTTTCAAAATGAGTGGATGCAGAGTATACAACAAAGGAATTTAATGAATTATGTTTACACAGGCTAATTAAAATAATTTATAGGATATTTAATTCCCCTTGCCCTTAGCATGGTTCACCTAAATTAAGTTTTCTTTAATACTGTAGCTTATTGAAAATCATAATAAAGAAAGGATCCCAATTCATTATGTATGTGAAGAAGATAGAAAGGACAACAATCCCCAAAATCACATTTATAACCCTCGAGAAAAATATACAGTACATATGCTTTAAGTATGCGTGTGATCTAACAATCAAAGCACTTTACACAAGTTTATGGGTCATAGCTAGTACATATGTCCCCTGTTTTCTGTCTAAGCATATGGAGAAGAGGGGCTGAAGAATTAGGTTAGGTCTCAGATACTCATGACTGGGGGAGATGGAATTGGAAGCAAACACAAGGTTCCACCTTAGGGCCAGGGCTCTGAATTTTTTTTTTTATAAATCTTTTTTTTTTTTTTTTCATTTGACAGGTAGAGTTATGGACAGTGAGAGAGAGAGAGAGACAGACAGACAGAAAGGTCTTCCTTCTGTTGGTTCACTCCCCAAATGGCTGCCACAGCCGGCGATACGGCAATCTGAAGCCAGTAGCCAGGTGCCTCCACCTGGTCTCCTATGCGGGTGCAGGGGCCCAAGGACTTGGTCCATTCTCTACTGCCCTCCCGGGCCATGGCAGTGAGCTGGATTGGAAGAGGAGCAACTGGAACTAGAACCCGGAGCCCATATGGGATGCCAGCGCCACAGGAGGAGGATTAACCAAGTGAGCCATGGTGCTGGCCCCAGGGCTCTGAATTTTTATTATGCTCCTTTTGCCAGTCGTGTTTTGAGTTTCAGAACAGATTCAGTGTCTCATTGTTCCTCTTCTCCAAGAGATCAGAAGTATGGGGTCAGCACTCATTGGATTATTTCCCCCAAAGAATAGAATAGTTACTTTATCTTACTTAAAAGTATTACATCTAATACAGCTAACCAAATTTACCAAATTTAAGGTGGAATATTCTAGGGACCAATAAGATCCACATGAAAGTATTAATTTGTAAGTAAGAGAAATGGAATAAATTGAAAAGGCAAATGAAAGACATAAAACTTTTTTTGTGCAGGAGGGATAACTAATGAGAATGTTGCAATAGATAAATTAACCTGGCAGCTCGGTTTAGTTATCACCATAACACAGAGATTTAGGTGGTGGTAGGACGCAAGTCAGTGTGAATATTCCTGGGACAGATGATGACAGGATTTTAGCCACAGTGGAGCAGAAGGAAACAGCTGATAAAACAGCTGACTTAACCTCCCTGTTTTACTGAGGAATGTCCTCTATGCCCAGCATTTCAACCACTCCCAGAACAGCGACTTTATCCACCTGCTACTTTGGGGTCTGTAGCTCAATCTTCTGCAAATTCTTAACATTAGGTCATCCTGACTATTTGTGTTTTCCATTTCTGTACCAGGCAATGACCATGTAGATTATTACAGTAACAAATAAATAGTCTTTACCTTCAACTGGATCTAATGATACCATTTGGAAGAAATTTTGTTTTCCCTTATTAGTTTCTTCTCTTGTATCCACCAATGCCTCTTTCCAGTGTAGACCACTTTCCTCTGCATATCATTTGCTCATCATCTTTCATATCACTTTTAGCCAATGAATTCAAACTAACTTAACAGAAAATAGCAGCCATCTGTCAAAGCTTCGTCTTCCTATATCCTGACTACAAATGAATTCTTACCATAATAAGCTGTTTCTCCTTATAGCTAAAACACAGAGCAATTTTGTTCCTGTTTCCAAACAAATCTTTAGGATAGGAGTAGCCATTGTGTAAGGATTTGAGCAAGTCTTTTCATGGGACTTAGCATGTATAGCTGATACTGTCTATTACAAGATATGTGGCTCCATATCAGGAATCATTCTTCTTCTGGGCACCCAAGTGGCCCAATTATAAAAGTTGCAAGCAGAAAGGAAGACAGGAAAGAGCTAACACTTTAGATCATAATAACATACTCCATTGGAGAACGATTGCCTTGTAAAAGATAAAGCATTGAGCAGCTACTAAAACTTCTCTCTTCTAATGGGTTTGGGTGTCTTTATCGCTAAGAAAATTTGTCCTCAGTAAAGAAATCTCTGTGTGTGTGTATGTGTGTTAGAGACAAAGACAGAGCTACACACACACACACACACACAGAGAGAGAGAGAGAGAGAGAGAGAGAGAGAGAGAGAGAGATTCCCTACTTCTGTTAAACAGAATCAGAGAGGGGAAATACACTGTGGGACATAGCAAGCTCACACCCACACCCACTTGTTTTTGAGGTTTATTGTATCCACATCTCACTGGCCTGTTTCTTTTCCATATCCTCCCTTTCCAAAATGATTTCTTAGGATATGGATTTTCAAAGGTAACTTCCTACACCTACCCAGTAACTGACCTACATAAAACATTAGAATAAATATTACAGACATGGGGAAGAGTTTTTCTTGAGGATGATATTACTCTCTATGATTATGGGGAGGCGTATGAGTGGGAAACTGCATGGTAGTGATGAGAAAAATATGCATTTCTGAGAGGAGAAATATAATGGGCAAGTGTTTGGATGAAGTATGCATACCAGACAACTTAAGAAGACTGAATTTCCCTGTATTGCTTTGGAATAAGGAGAAACATCATGTTTGTGACAGCTTCCAGGATTTTTCTTCCATTGCTATACTATAATTTTTCCAATAAATGTCATACTTTAGCCTTATGTGGTGATGAAACAAAGAAATCTTGGAAGGCTACTTGTGCAACATCTGCCTCTATGTTTGCTTTTGGGCAGGAGTTCCACTCTGTTGAGTGAACTATTACCTGAAATGTCAGGTGAGGAACAACAAGAAGATGAGCAATGTGTCCTGAGAGACATGGGGGTACTTCACAGGAGAATGAGGCCTTGCTGTGGAGAAAGTTTAGGAAAAATACTAAGTTCAAAACAAGCAATATTCACTACTAGAAGTTACTTTAGCCAGAGGCTGGGGAGGGGTATGCCTGCATCTCCACACACGTTTCCATTTCTTAGGTGAAAGACACCATTTCTCATACTATAGACCACCTCACCTCTTCCTAGCGTCCATATTGCACTAATTACCCAGAAAGATTACCAAATATTTTATCTTATATTTTTTATTTAGGATTTAATTAATAACATGTCTAGTAAATGCAAAAACTAGTAAGAATAAAAAAAAAAGGTCAATTGTAGCTTGACTGCTGCTCTTTGCAAACAGAATTTCTATAAGGACCACTTGTACCATTCTCAACCAAAGCAAGAGAATCTTGGGGAGTACCTGAATCAACTAAGCAGGTTTCTTTTCTTTCCAAATCCACGCCCATATCTTGTGTTATCACAACAGAAAGTGCATTTAGTTTGCATAATATAAATTCAATATATGTGTCTGCAGACAAATGTGTGCATTGAAGTACTTGGATATGGCCAATGATTCTATCCAGGTTAAGAACAGTAATTTCAATTATTATCTCTTGATTTTTGAAATCATTGCTGAGATAAATACAACACTGTAACAACTGCTTCAATAAATGGCCATTTTGACAATATTTATTTTGCTATGGTCCCTGTATTGATCCCTCTCTTCTTAGCTTCTCCAGCATGGATTCATAACAAGCAAGAAAGTGTTGTATACTCATCAAAATGATAGGTACCCGGGGCAGGTGTTTGGTACAGACGTGAGGATGCCATTAGAGAAACTAACATCAATATTGAAGTGGCTAGGTTCAAGTCTGATCTCGGTTTCCAATTCCAGATTCCTGCTAATGCAAACACTTGGGGGCAGCAGGTGATGACTCAAGAAGCTGGATCCACACCACCCATGTGGGAAAACTGGACTGAGTTCCAGGCTCTTGACTTCAGCTTGGCCCAATCCTGGCTGTTGTGAGCATTTGAGGACAAACCAGAGAATGGAAGGTCTTTATATGTATGTATTTCTCTGTGTCCCTCTGTCTTTCAAATTAAAGTCATATAAAAAATGTTATTCTGTCTGGGTTAAAAGTCTGGCTCACTTCTTGACTATATAATCTTGACTGGATAATATTACTTTTAGGTATGTTAATAAGTTTAACCAATAAAATGTGTGAATTATTATAAAGGTTAGATTATATATACATATAATTATATATATATAATTACATATATACATATATAATTACTGAGAATGTAATATATATATAATTACTCAGAAAATGTTGTATCTTGCTCTGATAACAAATCTCTAAACCTCAAGAATTCAATACAACAATATTTATTTCCTACCCATGCCATATGTTCAATGTCAGTTAGAAGCAGAACTTTTCTCTACGGTCAGTCAAAAACCCATGGTGATATTGAATTTCTATCTTATGGCTGCACCATTTGGAGCATATTGCTTTCTAAAAGGCAGGAGCAGGGAAAGAGAGAATAGAATAGTAGATGGATACCTCTTGAGTGACTCATACTTTTTATACATAAACAACAGTAGTACTAATCTCACAGCTTCCCTCAAATATAAGAGAGCTAAAAATTCTATGAAGCAAAAATCACATCTGGTAAACATCATTGCCTCAGAATGCCCTTTTGGTGAACAATTTTGTTTTTTTTGTTTGTTTGTTTGTTTCAAGATTTTATTTTTGTAGATTCTTCAATTTGTTTTTTTTTTTACTTTTATTTAATGAATATAAATTTCCAAAGTACGATTTATGGATTACAATGGCTTCCCCCCCATACCGTCCCTCCCACCCACAACCCTCCCCTTTCCCACTCCCTCTCCCCTTCCATTCACATCAAGATTCATTTTCGATTATCTTAATATACAGAAGATCAGCTTAGTATACATTAAGCAAGGATTTCAACAGTTTGCTCCCACACAGAAACATAAAGTGAAAAATAATAGATGATTTTTTTTAAATGATGATGAAATCAGATCAGACCTATTGTCATGTTTAATCCCAGTGAGAGTCAAGTTGGGAGTTGATAATTTCTTTTTTTTTTTTTTTTTTTTTTTTTTTTTTTTTTACAGAGGATCAGTTTAGTATGGATTAAGTAAAGATTTCAACAGTTTGCACCCCCATAGAAACAATTTTGGTTTTTATCCATTTTATGCAAACCGTACACAGGATCCTTAACTCCTCCGAGGGAAGACAACACAAAGATATTCATTCATGTTCCAATGAAATTCTGGGATCTTTGGATGATTTATGATTATACAAAGCAGAGGATAATTAGAGGTACATTTTGGAAAGATGCTTATATATAAAATGCTATAAATTGCCTAACTGTAGATTGTGATAAATTTAACTTGTACAACAAAAACCCTTAAATAAACCACTTAAACAATTCTACAAAACACTGTAGCTGAATAGCTAAAACAAAAGATAAATGGCATAATAAAAACACCTCATGGGGCCAGAGTCTGGCACAGCAAGTTAAGTTGCTGCTTGCTATATATACCATACTGGCCTTTCATATAACAGTATAAGTCCCTGTTAGTCTGCTTTCAATCAGGCTCCCTGTTGATTCACCTGTGAAAGCACCAGAAGATGGCCCAAGTGCTTGGACTCCTATCACCTAAGTGGGAGACCCAGATGCAGTTCCTGAATCCTGGCTTCACCCTGGCCTGGACCACTGTAGCCATATAGGGAGTGCGATCAGCATATGGAAGATCTCTTTCTGTCTCTTCCTATCACTCTGCCTTTCACATAAATACATAAATAAGTATTGAAAAAACTTAAATTTCAATAAAGCCAAAACATAGAAGTAAAATGCAGCCATATGGTACAAAAACAAAACAAATAGCAAGTTGCCATATTTATAGCCAACTATATCAACAATCATATTACAAAATTGTCCACTTTAATTAAATCATAATCTAATTATAGTTAATTTTTAAAGAACCCAAGAAAATACTGCTTATATAAAATCAATTTAAATATGAGGACAAAAATAGAATAAAAATAAAAAGAATTTAAAAGGAAATATTGTGACAATATTAATTTTAAGAAAACTGGAGTGGCTTCATAGCTAAGATCAAATGATATTCTTCCTCTAATAATAAAGGTAAAATCACATGAAACCAACAGTGATAGAACTCAAAAGATAGCTAAATACATCCACAGGATAACTAAACACCATCCTCTTAACAACTAATAGAATGAGCACACAGACAATAAATTAAAGTATATTCATAGATGACTGGAACCACAGAGTAATCTATCCTGACCTAATTAGTGATTACAAAACTTCCCACCCAACTGCAGATGATTTGTTTTTCATATTCATAAAAAGCATTTACCCGATGGATAACATTCTTGGTAATAAAACAAGTCTCAAGAATAATCAGTTGTGTGGAAAGAAAGCTCCTTGACCAGAGTGAGAAAAAAAAAAAACTTAGGAAATATCTAAAGGGCCGGCGCCATGGCGCACTTGGTTAATCCTCCTCCTGCAGTGCTGGCATCCCATATGGGCGCTGGGTTCTAGTCCTGGTTGCTCCTCTTCCAGTCCAGCTCTCTGCCATGGCCCGGGAGGGCAGTAGAGAATGGACCAAGTCCTTGGGCTCCTGCACCCGCATAGGAGACCAGGTGGAGGCACCTGGCTACTGGCTTCAGATTGGCATAGCTCCAGCTGTAGCGGCCATTTCGGGGGTGAACCAACGGAGGGAAGACCTTTCCCTATGTCTCTCTCTCTCACTCTTTAACTCTATCTGTCAAATAAAGATAAATAAATGGAAATACCTAAAAATTCAGAAAACAGATAAAAGTTATCTAAACAACCCATGAGTTAACATTATATAATAAATGGATATTAAAAATTTTTCTGATCAGAATACAAGTGCAAAAATTTTGCAGGATGCAACTAAATAGTGCTTAGAAATGTTTACAACACTAAATACCTACATTAGAAAAGAAGAAACATTTCAAATTAATAACTAACTTCTCCCATAGTAAACAAATAAAAAAATCATAAATGCAAAAGAAAAAGCAGAAGAAAGGAAATAATGAGTAAAAATCAATGAAACAAAATTAAAGAAATAACATATAGGGGCCAGTGCTGTGGCACAGTAGGTTAAGTCACCACTATGGTGCCGGCATCCCCTATGGGAGCCAGTTTAAATCCCGGCTGCTACACTTCCCATCCTACTCCCTGCTAAAGCACCTGGGAAAGCAGCAGAAGATGGGACAAGTGCTTGGGCTGCTGAACTGAAGTGAGAGACCCAACTGAAACTCCTAGCTCCTGGCAGACTGGCCCAACCCAGGCCTTTGCAGCCATTTGGGGAGTGAACTATCAGATGGAAGACTTCTCTTTCTCTCTGCCTCTGGCTCTCCCTCTCTATAACTCTGCCTTTCAAATAAATAAAGAAATCTTTTTAAAAAAATGCATGAAAAGGTAATAATATATAAATTAATGAAACGAGAGTTTGATTCAATGGAAAGATAAATAAAATTAGTGTATATTTTTGCAGACTAATAACATAAAAATTTAATTGATGTTACACAATTTGCAGTTTCAAGACTGATATAGGTACATCAGGGCCGGCGCCGCGGCTCACTAGGCTAATCCTCCGCCTAGCGGCGCCGGCACACCGGGTTCTAGTCCCGGTCGGGGCACCAGATTCTGTCCCGGTTGCCCCTCTTCCAGGCCAGCTCTCTGCTGTGGCCCGGGAGTACAGTGGAGGATGGCCCAGGTGCTTGGGCCCTGCACCCCATGGGAGACCAGGAAAAGCACCTGGCTCCTGGCTCCTGCCATCGGATCAGCGCGGTGCGCCGGCCGCAGCGCGCCAGCCGCGGCGGCCATTGGAGGGTGAACCAACGGCAAAAGGAAGACCTTTCTCTCTGTCTCTCTCTCTCACTGTCCACTCTGCCTGTCAAAAAAAAAAAAAAAAAAAAAGATATAGGTACATCACTACAGATTTCAAAGGATAGTAAGGGAATATGCAAATAACTTTATACTGTTAAGTTTCACCAAGTTAAATGATATAGATAAAGTCCTTGAAAAGTAAAATAAATGTCCATGCAGAGTAAAATTTAGCGTGTGTATACATACATCTCCTAACTAGTTTATATATTAGAAATACTGTATCTGTAATTTAAATCTTTATGGGAAAAATAGTAGGGGGTCAGATATTTTCAAGGTGAACTTTACCAGACTTGTGGTATTCAAGCCAGTCTTGCTCAGATTATTCCATAAAATTGAAGAAAATATAATCCAATATATTTAATGATGCTAGAATGACTATGCTATTAGTTGTAGCCAAAGACAATACATAGAAGAAATAATACAGACCAATAGCCCTCATGAAAACACATAAATTCTCAAAAACATTTTAGTAAACTGAATATTTTAAAATATAAAAATATAATATTTAATAACAAATGGCTTAGCCCTGGAATGCAAGGTTGTTTTAATATTAAAAAATCAATTGGCTTATTTTATGTTACAGTCAATATAATTTATCATGTAAGCAATATGATAAAATATCAGAATCATCAAAATAAATACAGAAAAAGTTGGTGACATAGATAATGTCTACTTCTAATATTGAAACAAAATACAAAAAATATCTCAGCAAACTAAGATTAGAAGGAATTTCCTCAAGTTGATAAAGGACTGACATGAAAAATCCTCAGTTTACATCACACAACTTTCGAAGGCCCTAAAATGACTAAGAAAGCAAGTATGTCCATACTCACCATTTCCATTAAACAACATCAGGAAGGTTTAGTCAGGATAACAATGTCATATAAGTATTCAGAAAGGAAGCATCTTCATTTACAATCCTCAAAATTGCTGGTGAAGAAGCTATGGAATCCACTAAAACATTTACTAGAACTGAAACCTGAGTTTCACAATTTTGCAGAATATAAAATTAACATATAGAATCAACCATATTTTTACATACTAGCAATGTACAATCCCAAATTGAAACTTATATATCATGTCCAATAACATCAAAAAATGAATACTTATATACAAATGTGATTCACAGGAAAACTATACTGAAAACTAAGCAATATTTCTAGAAGAAATTACAGAGTACATAAATAAGAGATGTAGCACATTCATAAAGTGAATAGCATAATAGTGTTAAGGTGTCATTTTTTCCACAAATTCACATATACATCTACTCAATCTGCCCCTAAGCCTATAGAGTGCTTTGTAAACATTGAAAAAGTGGTGCTGGTGTTGTGGTATACTGTAAGGCTTAGCCCTCTGCCTGCAGTGGTAGCATCCCACAATGTACCCACATGAGAGACCTGGAAGAAGCTCCTGGCTCCTGGCTTCAGATCAGCCCAGCTCTGGCCATTGTGGCCACTTGGAGAGTCAATCAGTGGATGGAAGACCTTTCTCTCTGTCTCTCCCTCTCTCTGTAGCTCTACCTCTCAAATAAAAAAAAAAGTTTAATATTTATATGCCAATACAAAAAATAAAAGTGAAAATAATGAAAAAAGAATAGTTTGAGAATTCATACTAACTAAACTGGAGATGTATAAAGCTACAGGAATCAAAATGTATTATTGACATAGATAGAGAAATACAATTATGAGACAAAATGGGAAATGAAAAAAAGATTCTTATAAGGGATCTTGATGTTAGTCAAAATCACAAAAGTAATTTGTGCTATTTTAGGTATTTGCCATTGGCATTACATAGACTTGTACATGATTTTTCATAGTAGCTTCATTTGTGATAGCTGCCTAATGGTATCAGTCCCAAAAACAAACTAACAGAATTGTCATGATATAGTAGTAGGTGTATTGTGCTGTTCCCCCAACCAACCCCGCCCCTGCCCCTGCAGTACAAAAACACTCATTCAAACTACCTAGAGACTTTGCTGAATCTATGTTAAGTATCACCTCTGGGCTTAGGTCAAAGGTGGCTTTCTAGCCTTGGGAGCTACTCACATTTAATAACCAGCTGATAAAGGAGTAAAAAGGCTCAACACCTTTGCTTTAGCGTGGGGCATCTTTGAAAGTACTCTGAAACCCAATACTCTCTGTGGGATCAGCTGAATGCATTATATATATTATATATATTAATATAATATATATATATATATATATTATTCTCCATCTTCCCAATCTTTCTTGATTCATTCTCTCACATTTTTGTTCCTAAGGGTATTCTTCCAAATAAACCTCCTATATACAAATGTACTCAGACTCTGATGAAAACATGGTTTCTCAGACATCATGACATATCAAGAATTACAGAATTGATCATGAGTTTTTCACAGCCTCAGTTAATGATGGTATTTGTCATTTCTGTCTTTAGATCATTTTCCAGGAGTCACAGTTTATATGAGAAGCAGGAAATATGCAATAAGCCTATTCTACCCTACATTTCCCTGTGGCTGGGAAAAATGTCTTATTCCCTTTTGGAATCCCTAAGTTTTAGGCAAAAGACTGGCAGTACTTGGTGTTCATCATGTATTACCCATCTGCTAACAAATACAGTTTAGAAGAGCCTAGGCATGAACATTTAGTTTAGCTACTTAAGACATCAAAGTTCCACATCAGAGTGCCTCATTTGGATTCCTGGCTCTGAGTCTTCCTGGAGCTTCCTGCCCTAGGAAGCTGAGTGGTGTCTCAAGTGGTTAAGCGCCTCCCACTCGCATAAAAGGCCTTATTGTTGCCCCCAGCCCACACAGGAAGCTGTGGATATTTAGAGAGTGAAACAGCAAATGGAAGCTCCCACTGTGTCTCCGCCTCTGCCTTTCTGTTTCTTCCTATCTCTTCTTTCTCTTTATCCCATTGCCTTCTTCCTCCCCTTCCCTCTCTTCTCTCCTCCACTCCCCTCCCCTCCTTTCTTTCCTCCCTCGCTTCTCCATCTCCTGCTCCCTTCCCACATCCTTTACTTCCCCTCTCCTCCCTTCCTCTCCTTTTCCCTCCTCTTTTTCCCTCTTCTCTCCCCACTCCCCTCCTCCCTCCCCTTCCCTCCCCTCCCCTTCCCTCCCGTCCCCTCCCCTCCCCTTCCCTTCCCTTCTTCTCTCTCTCCCCTTCTCCCCCCTCCTCCTCACCTTGTCCCTCACATAAATAAATTTTAAAAACAATAATTGCTTATTTATCACATTTAGTGGAAAAACTTTCAAATACTTCCAAAATCACTATGAAGTTATACATCTCTGTAAATAAAAAAAAGTGAGATGGTTTGATTTTAAGGAAAATATGCAGAATTTTAATTTTAAATCTGTGAATTTAGAAAGCTATCTAGGTAGAAATTCTGCATGTGTTAGGAGACAGAAGGGGACTTTAGGTTAAATCATCAAATGAGGTGATAATTCTACTGATGGTGAGTGAATTGCCAAAGTTCAAAAACTTAGAAAAGCTGCTGGTTCAAATGCATTGTTAAATGAAGCAGATGCCTGTGCTGCTATTAGTACTGAAATTTGTTAACTATTCAAAAATGAAACGTAATATGTCTTTATTAAAAATGATGAAGTACTCTTGAGGGAAGCTTCATCAGATACATAATATTTATGAAAAAAATGATTTATCTTTAGCATTCCCTGATTAATACCACTTGACTGGGATCACTCCCTCACTTTGCATTTCGAGTACTTATACCAAAGCTAATTTGGGCTTGTTTGTATATTGCCTGGTAAAGTGTTTTAAAACCATTCCTGTATGTGTTTTATCTACCCAACCTAATTTTGAGCTTCTAAGATACTGTTTTCTATTTTACATGCTTTCACCCCATTTTAAATGTAAGAAATACTTATATTGGGCACAGTAGGTACCAGATATGGTTATAAGTACTTGTAAAAAATGTTTTAGCATCTTTTACAATAATAACAATAAGAGGTAGGTACTATTACGTTCTCCTAACAGATAAGGAAATTCAGGCATAGAGAAATTAAGTTACTTGCCCAGTGTCACACATCTAGCAATTGGCTGAGCCAAAATTTAAGCACAAGCAGTCTCTTCTCCATGCCTAGTCTCTTCTCCATAATTCTCTGCACCCTATGTCTTAGAGGTCTACATCAAAATCAATGCTAGCTTTCCTTCAGGGTCCTAAGTACACAAATACACCTACTTTTTCTCTACCCTTGAGAATTTACAGTGGTGTACCATCCTGTAATTCTGTGCAGCACTCTCTAACCAAAAGAAAATAAAATTTGTAAAACATTATCTTCCAGCCTTAAATAATTAATTTGTTCAACCTCACAGAAAAGTATAGTGTATTGATATATATATCAAAAGCAATATTACGCAGTGTCCTGGTTTCTCATCAAATTATATGGTAAACATGATTACATTTTTCTAAAAAATAAATTTTGATAAAATTTGACATTAAAAAAGTTGAAAAAGTTCAGTAGATATCATATACCCCATATACCCAGTATTCCCTAATTGTAAACTGTTGCATACCAATGAACAAGGATAAAAAGTTAGAAATAAATATAAATTGATATAATGTTATTGGCTGAACAATGGGCTTTTATGTATATTTCTAAAAATTTCCACTAGTAACCCTATTGCTGTTGGTGTTGTTCCAGATTCCCAACAAGGATATGGTACTACATTTCACTGTCTTGTCTCCTTAAACTCCTCTAATCTATGACAATTGCACGGTATTTGTTAACTGGTCTATCTTAAGGATTATTCATTTAATAAATTCAATCTCTGCTATTGTTTTTATGGCCCACAATTAAATGATATGTAAAAACTTAAATCTGCGTGTCTTGGGCAAATTGTAAGAAGCAGACTGTCATGCTTTCACTTTGAACACAGTACCTAATCTGAGTGATGACATCTACGGAGACAAGGGTTGCTGAGAAGTCAATAGGATTATCAAGGTTTGTGGCTGAGAATCACAGTGGTAAATGAGTAACTTTGTTGACAGAGTTTATTGATATCCAATATTTGGGTAGCGAATATTTGCAAAATCAGAACAGTATCATGGAAGTTCATAGATAAGCAAATCTATACCAAAAGAGACAGAACTGGAACTGGAATGAGTAGGTTTTTTTTTTGTTTGTTTGTTTTTGTTTTTGTTTTTGTTTTTGTTTTTTTTTTAAACATTAGAATGCCTGGCTACATAGGCCAGCCTGGGCCCAAACTAGGCAGTAATAGAATCTATTGCTTGGGATGACAACATTTCCAGCCTTTTGTTTTTCTTCAGTTCCAGGAGCTCACAAGCTGCATTCCAATTGCTTAGTGAGTTACACTTAGCTACTCTTTGAAGTTCAGTGTTTCAATGTGAAGCACACTGTTCTGAAAGTCATTCATGAAATAAGGTCTGATGTGCACCAGCACAGTCAATTTCTATGAGCATCTAAAATTCTGAACTCCACTAGTGTTTCCTCTGGGGCCCACAAATTGAGGGCACTCTATTGCATCTGGGCTGATCAACACTGTGAACAGCAGCAATTCTTAGAATGAGAACTTTAGGAATGATGCAGTCTTGGCTTTAAAGATAGATGAGACTTCAGAACTGACTCATTTAATAAATGAGATAAATTGAAAAAAGCTCATGCTACTTATGTATATGTCACAAATAATTTGCAAAACAGTTATTTTGCAAATCTTATTTCACTAAAATTTTCCTCAAAACTCTATACCATGAATTTTTGCCAGAACAGGACAGCAGAGGCTACTCTCAAGTTCAGAAAAAGTATAGGTTCTTTTGCTTCGACTGGGGCAGAACAGGAAGAAATACTGGGTTGTGACAATGAAAATACCCCCTCTTCTGCCCTGAAGAAACAGTTAATTTTCTTAAATGATAAAGTTGATGAGATTTAGAGACTTCATTAGTGAGGGAACAATTGCAAGCATTAAAATAGAGAAATAGGGGTCTAAAATAACTAAAAATGAAATGAGAACTTCCACAATAATTTTCTCCTCTGATTCTCACTAAAGATACAAGCAATTGTCTGTGTTTTCTCTTCTCACTCACCTGCCTCTCAAAATACAGCAGCTTTTCTCCTCACAATTATATTTCACAGGAAGGGTGTGAAAATAAGTGAGTTACCATTTGTAAAACACTTTAAAGTCAGAGGTGCTATACTTGATGATAGTGAGAAAGTAGAGGGAAAATAGGTGACAATTTGCTGAAAAATCTGTCATTGTCCATTTATGGATAACTTCAGGGTGGCTCATAGTAAGGTCTTTGCCCAAAGGTATGTGGATCTATTTACACAAAGTAGTGTGCTCAGCATTGCGTGAAGCACACTAACCACCTTTTATATCACTCTGAAAATGGCAACAGTTTCAACGAAGAACATTAACGAGGCTTTGCTGCCACACTGCTGTATCTAAAACAACTGGGAAGAACATATTTAGCCCAAAATAAACTTTTAAAATAGCATTAATGTCCACACATACACAATGAGCACAGGAATTACACTTTTGTACATATATTGCAAATTCAATGGGTCCTAATGTAGGTTTTACACATTCTCTGAGGTACATACCGTGAATAATATCTATATTATCCATTCAGTTTTCCAAGTAAGAATGGAGTACTAAGCCATGACTCCTTTTTCTTGCTTTCTTTTATCAGTCATTAAATTCAGATGTATCTCTAAGTCTTCATAAAAGTCAACTGCTAGTTTTTTTCCCCAAGTTCTTTTTTTTATTTTTATTTTTTTAGTTTTTTGACAGGCAGAGTGGACAGTGAGATAGAGAGAGACAGAGAGAAAGGTCTTCCTTTTGCCGTTGGTTCACCCTCCAATGGCCGCCGCGGCCGGCGCACCTTGCTGATCCGATGGCAGGAGCCAGGTACTTATTCTGGTCTCCCATGGGGTGTAGGGCCCAAGCACTTGGGCCATCCTCCACTGCACTCCCGGGCCACAGCCTCCCCAAGTTCTTAAACTCCAAGTCTGTGAGCCGGCTCCGCAGCTCACTAGGCTAATCCTCCGCCGGGTTCTAGTCCCGGTCGGGGCGCTGGATTCTGTCCCGGTTGTCCCTCTTCCAGGCCAGCTCTCTGCTGTGGCCAGGGAGTGCAGTGGAGAATGGCCCAAGTGCTTGGGACCTGCACCCCATGGGAGACCAGAATAAGTACCTGGCTCCTGCCATCGGATCAGCACGGTGCGCTGGCCACAGCGCGCCAGCCGCGGCGGCCATTGGAGGGTGAACCAACGGCAAAGGAAGACCTTTCTCTCTGTCTGTCTCTCTCACTGTCCACTCTGACTGTCAAAAAAAAAAAAAAAAAAAGAGTAAACTCCAAGTCTGTAATGAATCCTAATTGCCATCTATGCCTTTATATTAATCCCAGGATTTATTATTCAGAGATCTAAGAAACCAATAGAATATAAATATATGTGAGGAGTCTGTTATGAGGAATTGGTTCAAAAGATTATGTTGTTTAACCCAATAAAAAGATGGGCCGGGGACCTTAACAGATATTTTTCAAAAGAGGAAATCCAAATGGCCAACAAACACATGAAAAAATGCTCAGGATCCCTAGCCATCAGGGAAATGCAGAACAAAACAACTATGAGGTTTCACCTCACTCTGGTTAGATTGGCTTACATACAGAAATCAACCAACAACAGATGCTGGCGAGGATGTGGGGAAAAAGGGACACTAATCCACTGTTGGTGGGAATGCAAACTGGTCAAGCCACTATGGAAGACAGTTTGCAGAGTCCTCAGAAACCTGAATATAGCACTACCACAGGATCCAGCCATCCCACTCCTTGGAATTTACCGAAATGGAATTAAAGGGGGAAGAAAAAAAAGAGCCATTTGCACCTCAATATTTGTTGCAGCTCAATTCACAATAGCTAAGACATGGAAGCAACCTAAATGTCCATTTACGGATGACTGGATAAAGAAACTATAGGATATGTACTCTATGGAACACTATACAGCACTAAAAAACAATGAAATCCGGGCATTTACAACAAAATGGAGGAAGCTGGAAAACATCATGCTGAGTGAAATAAGCCAGTCCAAAAGGGACAAATATCATATGTTCTCCCTGATTGATGGCAAGTAAACGAGCATCTAAAATGATACCCATTGAAATGAAATGGACACTATCAGAGACAATGACATGATCAGCCTTTGTCTAGACTGTTGAGGAACAACTTACTATTTTATTCCTTTTAGTATTTTGTTGTTGTTGTTGTTGTTGTTGCTCGGTTTGTTCTACTTAATACCACTGGTTGAACTCTGTAATCAATACACAATCAGAAAAGTGATCTCTGTTAAACCTAGGAGTGGGAATAAGAGACGGAGGAGATATATAGCTCGGCACAGGCTCACTAGGACTTACCTCCAATGGTGGAACTAGAAATGTGCCAGGGGATTTCAACTCAATCTTATCAAGGAGACATGTACCAATGTCAGCACACTTGGAAAAGTGATAAGTGTAAGTACACAACTGATCAAAAAAGATAGGGTAAGTGTCGAAGAGATTTTACAAACAAGACCAGTGTAAGCAAATAATGAAGGATAGAATTAAAAGGGGGAGAATGATCCTGCAGGGGAAGCAGGACACACAGCAGACTCATAGAATGGCAAATGCCCAAAACAGCACTATGGCCTCAGAATCAACCATTGGGGCATTCGGATCTGGCTAAAAGGTCCATGAGAGTCTCATAGGCATGGAAAGCCACAACATGGTGGCAAAAACAAAACAATCTAAATGAAAGATCCTGGTGAATTCACATTTATTAAATAATAAAAAGAATGAAAAAAAAAAGATTATGTTGTTTAAAAAACCCATGAGGAGATTCCAAGATGGCTGAATAGGGAAAAGATGTACTGCTTTAGGCGAGGGGAAAACAGCTGAAAAAAGTGGAGGAAGTGTATTCCCCAGGGGAGAGATGGAGCGAAATCTGCAGTGGAAATTCTTCAGAAGGAAGGGGACACCCTGGATCCATGTGGAAGGTATGGACATGTAGCAACAAGCACACACAACACACAATCCACACAGCCAAGAGCCAAATCACATGTCAGCTATGGAAAGCCAGGTGAGAGCAGACCGCAGCGGCTCATGCCACTGGTGATATTGCCAGAGGAAGAGTGCACACTGAGTCTGGACTGCAGTCCTAATTGGGGGCAGGCTATCCACCTACCCAAACAAAATATGGGCACAGTTATTTCCCTTTATTCCCCAATAAAAGTGCCTGGCAACCAGTGGTCGGAAAGGTACCATTTTCACACCAGTTGTGGCTTTGGCAGCTCTTGTGTATGCAGGTAATCCAGGGATTTTACCAGAGGGAAAAATCCGTGTTCCCTATTGATTGTATTTCTGGCTGGGAGGAATGACAGGCGGTTGGGCACCCATGTAAAAAAACTGTGAGATGCCCCCAGCATCTCAAAACATCAAAGGCTCTGGGGATCAAAATGCCAAGGTGGAGCACCCACAGGCAGCTGGTTCTGAGAATGTTTCTGCTCTCTCTGCTAGTGGGGCAGGGTGGATCTTCTTCACTCTGTGATTGTGGGAGCCTTATATGCTGTTTGTGGGAGCTCTGTGACTGCACAATAGGGCACAAGGTATAGCTGGGTCTCCGAGAAATCACTTGTGTGGCGCCAGAGGCTCAGAACTCCCTGATAGAATGGCGTGGGTCAATCAATACCGGGTCTTTGCTCACACCAGCTGCATATATCTTTTGTGCAGTTCAGGCAATAATGCAGTTGAGTGTTGAACCCACTTTGAGCTAAACCTGGGCATTGATCACCTTGGAAGAGAGGAGGTAAGGGTGTGATTACACCAACAGAGGTGATCATAACCTGCACATGCTGACAATAGAGGAGATGTACCACACTCAACCTGGGTGTCACCATGGATACTTATCCCACATTGGAACACTGAGATCTCCTTGGCCACACCCATCACACACCTCTGGGTATTCACACTGAAAGAACAGATACTCCACTAGGCCACAGAGCATTGTTGAAAAATAAAAACCATTAGAAGAGAAAACTCATAAATATTTCCATAAATACCTAAAAATAAATTCAGAAATTCAAGAAACAAGAATAAGGAAGGCAACAAGAAAACAAGACTCACCCAAAGGAACACAACACTACTTCAATATTAAAATGTAAATTAGAAGGCAAGAGGAGAATGTAGAGATATTGTACAAGTCTCAAAAGGAAAAAAAAAAAACTGTCAACTCAGAATACTGTACCTTGCAAAGCTCAAGTATACATGAAGGTGAAATAAAGGCCTTCCATAACACAAAGAATTGGAAAGAATTTGTCACCACTCATTCAGCCTTATAAATGAAGCCTAAGGATGTGTTACACACAGGAACAGAGAAGGAAACTCATCATGAAAACAAGGTGAAGGCTGAAAATCTCCCAGAAAAATGTACAAAGGAAATCCAAAGCAAACAATCAGAATATTAACGGAAAAATGGCAGGACCAAGTCGTTACTTATTAATAGTAACCTTGAACATAAATGGCCTAAATTGTCTAATTAAAAGACACAGACGGGCTGAATGGATTTTAAAAAGACTTACTTATTTGCTGTCTACAAGAAACACACCTCACCAACAAAGATACATGCAGACTGTAGTGAATGGATAAAAAAGGATATTCCATGCTAGTAGAAAGATAAGCAGGTGTAGCCATCCTGCTTGTGCTAAGAGGGAAGTTTACAGAAATTGGTGTCTATATCAAGAAACAGAAAAGACATCAAATAAATGATCTATCAGTACATCTTAAGCACCTAAAAACAACGAACCAAACCCAAAATTACTAGGAGGAATTAAATACTTAACATTAGAAATAAAGTTGAAGTGAAAAAAAAGTACAAAAGATTAGTGAAACATAGGCAGAAGTATGAAACAAGACCCATACTTTACACATTATCCAAAAATGAACTCCAAATGGATGAAGGATCTAAATCTATGATCTGATGCCATCAAATTACTAGAGGAGAACACTGACAAAATTCTGTAAGATATTGGCATAGGCAGAGCTCCTGAAAAGACCCCAGAAGCATAGGAAATCAAACAAAAATAAACAAATGGGATTGCATCAAGCTGAGAAGCTTATGCACTGTAAAGGACACACTCAGTAAAGTGAAGAAGCAACAGATGAAATGGGAGAAAATATTTGCAAACTATGAAATTGATACAGGACTAATATCCAGAATGTATAAAGAGCTCAAGAAACTCAACAACAACAAAACAAAAGATACAGTTAAGAAACTGGCTAAGGACCTGAATAGGAATTTTTCAGAAGAGGAAATTCAAATGGCCAACAGACACATGAAAAACTGCTCATGATCACCACCCAACAGTGAAATGCAAATGAAAACCACATGAGGTTTCACCTCACCCCAGATGGAATGGCTATCATATGGAAATCAAAAAATAAATAAATAAATGCTGATAAGGAAGTAAGGAAAAAGGTAACCTAATATACTGTTGGAGGGAAAGCAAACTAGTACAGCCGTTGTGGAAAACAGAATGGAACAGAGTCCTCAGAAAGCTGAAAATAGATCTATCACTTAATCCAGCCATCCCACTCTTTGGAATTTACCAAAACAAAATGAAATCAGCATATGACAGGGCTATCTGTACCCACATTTATTGCAGCTCAATTCACAACTGCTAAGAGATGGAATCAACCTGGATATCCATCAACTGATGACAGGATAAAGTATGGTTTATATACACTATGGAATACTATCCCTCCATAAAAAAGAATGAAATCCTGTCTTTTGCAACAAAATGGACACAACTTGAAACCATTGTACTTAGGCAATAAGCCAGTACCAAAAGGGCAAATACCATATTTTCCCTGATTTGTGGCAACTAATATAGTGCTAAAATTGTAACATATAGGAGTGAAATTCACAGTCAAATTTTATGACTGTTTACATCCCTTGACTCTATCACTGAGCAATGATTATTTTTCTTCTTGCCATTGGTTGAACAATTTACTTAGTATAGAGTTAATCTTATAAGTATAAAGTAAACTGCAACTGGATCATTGTAAAAATTAGGAAAGGGAATAAGAGAGGAAGGGAGAAGAAAGGTTGGAGAGTTTGAGAGGAGGAGGGGAGGGTGGAAAGTACCACTATGTTCCTAAACCTGTATATATGAAATATATGAAATTTGTTTACCTTAAATAAAAAAATTAAAAAGAAACCCAATAAAATCATCTATAAGCCAGAAACCCAAGAAAGGCAGTGGTATGATTTCATATGAGTTGTAAGGTCTGTGAAAACCACAGAAGATAGGATGTCCCAGCTCAAGCTGAGAGGCAGGAAAAAGAGTGGAATTCTCTTTCTTCCCATCTTTTGTTATGTTTAAGCTCTCAATAGATCAAGTAAAGACAATCACTTCGAGGAATGTCATCTACTAACTTAGTCCACCAATTCAAATGATAATCACATCCAGAAACACATTCACATATATACCAGGTAGCCATGTTTGAACTTAGTACCTCTGTGGACAACTCAAGTTGACACAACATGAACTGTCACATGGCTCAACCTTACAACTCATTCTAATAACTGTTACCAGAATTCTGTTGGCTCACACACACATATGCACAAACCACATATACACACACCATATCTGATGTAATTCCTCCAAAATAATCTGTCATTATTCCAAAAATGTTTTTCACCAAGCTTTTTGAACTCAGTAAGCCTAGCACTGCAGCTGAGCATGCCCTATATTGCTCATGTGTCTCTGAAGATTGATTTCTTATTTTTCTTCCACTTCAGGCTTAAGTTCTGATGATAACCAGAAATTTGCAATTCTCAAATATGTCGTGCTTTACAGTATTATTATCATTGAACTGGCCCTTTTATGACTATAATGGTATTTTCCCATTTCCCTATGTAGGAAAAAAAACCTTGCCCTAGTTAGGTTAGGACATTTTGTACAGTTTTTCGGGATTAGGAGGGTTTTCTCTCTTTTTGCTATACCTTCCCCTGATACTTTACTTACAGGATTGTATTGTAGTTATTCATTTATGTATGTATGCATGTAAGTAGGTATGCACTTACTTATTTATTTGCCTGCCTTCTCCACTGTGAGCTCTTTAAAGGAAGGGTAGTTTATCTCATACCTTAATCCCCAGAGCCTATCACATGTCCTGCCACATAATTCATACTCAATGAATATTTAAGGAAGTAAGGGAGGGAGGGAAGAAGTGCATGGGAGTGGGGTAGGAGAAATGAAGGTAGGGAAGAAAGACTGGGAGATGTCTCGCTTTTATGTAATGCAAGGTGAACTTCAAAATGTTTTTTCCTGGGAATCACTTTTATTATGGTAGACCTGGAATTTAACACAGCATAATTTAGATGACAAAATTCACTCAAATTTTCCTACTTTTAAAATAGCATTATTTACACATATTTCACTTATATTGCTGACATCATTGGTCATGGGAAAAATATGTCCTGAAAAAAGGACTTTAAAATGTTCTCTTTATATATATATAATATATATTATATATTTTATATATATAAAATATATATTTATATATATTTTATTTATTTATATATTTATATATATTTATTTATATATTTATAAATATATATTTATATACATTTATATACAAATATATTTTATATATAAAATATATATATTTATATATATATATAAAATATATATATATAAAAAATCAGTCCTGTCAACAAATATGTTTTGAACATGAAGTATCTAACAAAATGATTTTGGAAGCATATCTTATTTGTAATTTATATGAAGAAATGTAATGCACAATAGCAGCTTCTTCCTTATCATGATAAGAGCCCAAGATCTAGAGACATCCTTGGTTTAACATTTAAAATTGAGAAAATGCAGTAAAGAGATTTGAGAGAAATTATTAAGATAGTACACATGAAGATACTTCATTTCACAAGGGAAATATTTTTGAAACATGTAATCCTGTCATATTGGGGGGTGGAGGCATTTCCTAACACAATAGAGAGATGAACCAACCACTTAGAGCTATCCTCTAAGTCTTTGTGGGTTTCTAAAAGGCAAGATGTAGGTACTACAAAAAATTCTTGGGAAAATGGAATTAAAAGATTATTTTGTTGCAAAGTATTTTGAAAATTTGTGCACTGCATTGTTTTTGCGATATATGGATTTTCCATGAAAATCCCTTGCATACTTCCCAAATCTGGAGCATATAAAACATAAACAAATTTATAAAATGTAAACCACATAAAGTTCCCCCTTATCACTGCCCTATTAGATATTTATACTTAAAATATATAGGATATGAAGTTAAAGAATATGAAGACTGATATTTATTTCAAGTTTTTGAACATGTATTATCAGTGTCTGAATTTCAGTAGTCATGTCCCTTTGGGATGGTGGCATATTTCAATGTAAATAACAGGCTATCATTTAAAAATCGATGATTTTTAAGATTAATATTATTATACTTCTCTTAATGAGACAGTGCTTGAAGCTCTCTCATATGGCTCCAAGATTAATTCTGGATAAGGATTATATTAGAGAAAAAGCTCTTTTCCCTTCTAATGTCACAGTTCCTCATTCTTATTTCCTTTCCATCACTGTTACTTTCAAGAAATTAAAGTACTGGCTAGCATACTACAGCAATCATCACATTATTATATGGATGCTGAGAAGCACCACCAGCAGCAGCCCATAAGCAGGAGTCCAAGGACTTGCGAAGCTGTGGAGCCAGTCGTACAAGGGCAGAAGAACTGGGATCCTGCAAATTTTCCTTTTCCTCCATCTCATTTTCTTTTTATGCCTTCGCTGGGTTAGATGACACTCACCCACAACAGAAAGAACCATGTGCTTTACAGAGGCTACCAATTTATATATGAACTTGATCTGGAAACACCCTCATAGATATACCCAGAAATAACAGCTAGCCAAATCTCTGGGACCCCTCTGGTTCAGTCAGGGTAACACACAGAAAGCAGAAAGCAACTATGGTGTATTGCCCACATCCACTATTAATGTGTTTGAGCATAAAAATTATATGTAAAAATTACATATAAATTTCAGGAAAATAGAAAGAAATATAATATCAAAATGGAGAGCAGATATTGCGAATTACTGTGAAATTCACTAACACCTCTTTTTCTTACTTTTCTATCCAAGTATGATTGCAAAAGAAGCAATGTATCAACCATAACCCAAGAAAATTTGGTGACAGAGGTTCATCCTACAAAGTAAGTCATACAGATCAAAACAGAAGGAACCCGAGGAATGGCAGAATTTAACATAGGTAGGAGACTCAGGGAGAAAATAAACAGCTTGGGGTTCTAAATTCCAATTAGTGAGGGAATGAGAGTACTTCACAAGGCTCCTAGACAATAGAATTAAAAATATATTTGTGATTATTTTAAAATTTACTGAATATCAATGAAGTTGAACATAATTTTATTTGATTATTGTTATCAGCTCTTGCCTATTTATATTCCTGCTGAATTATGTTTTTTATTATTTTTATTTGTTGAACTATATTTAGTAGAGCATTAAGCCATTGACTACAACGTGAATTTAAAAATATGTCAGAAACCAAAAAAGAAAGTCAGGTAGGAAGAGGGAGGTGCAGTGGGAGGGAGCAATGAAAGAAGGAGGCGGGGAGAAAAGGAATGTCATTATATCCTTGGAATTATATCAATGAACTGCATTGAATCAGTTCTCTTTGTATTAATATTATATTAACATGAAAAAACAAATCAGAGTGTATATTTTAAAAATGTAAGTTTATTTTGGTGTAAAGTATTTTGAAATGCATATAGTATGTTTTCATAATACATATTTTTCACTAATTATTGAAAATTCCTCCTATAGTCCACCCAATTAACCTTCTTCATTTTAAGTTGCCCAGGGATAAAGATCAATGATAATACTGGAGGAATAGTTCTCCAATGGGGTTGAGTAGCCAGAGAAAGTAGAATCAGATAGGGCAAGGGTTAAACCATAGCAGATGCTGTGGCAAACCTCTGAGAGCCCACTCAGCTTCAGGACTGAGCGTTCTGCTCACTAACTGCCCACACTGTTGCCTGCTGACCTCTCAGCCTGGTGCCTTCTCAGGAATCATGCTTAATTGAAGGAAGCTGCCTTACATGGTTCCACACCTTCTCTGAAAGCAACCCCTATCCAGTGACTGGTTATTATCAACATACAAAGTGCCACCCCCTCACGCCCATTGAAGGTATCTCTGAACCACGATTCCATTCAGGCATAACCAGTGGGATTGTTTAACGTCCTGCCCTGTCTCCTCACAGTTCAGCTTATTCTGCCCACCTTTCTTGCTCATTCTCTGTAAGTTGCCTCATGTAAGTCTTAAAGCAGCCTAGTTCCAGGGGGACCTGACACACACAGGGAAAGGGAGGATGTAACTGACAGGCACATGCATGATAGAGGAAAACTGTACATAGTGTTCTTATTGATCAAGATGAGAAATAAACATTAACAAGACTGATTTTGCCTATAAAGTCTGCCGTTCCCAATAAGCGTCAAAACCTAAGTTTTGCAGAAGGGAAAACTGAGGTCCAGAAGAAGTGGAAAATAATTAAGCTCAACAGTGATTTAGAGGAAAATTATAACCAAAGAACCAGCTCATTTTTGTTTGTTGTTTTTTTTTGGTTGTCTTTTTTTTTGGAGGGGGGGGTGGATTTTTGACACTGGAAGAATTCATATTGCTTTTCTTGAGCAGTGGTTTACAAATCTAACTCTGCATCAGATTCACAGACCAAAACTTTTGTTTGTTTTATTCTTGCTGATTTTTTAAGAAAACAATTTGCCAGAGCCAATCCCAAACTTATGGAGGATCTGTATCTATGGACTTGTACCTGTGTTCCAGAACTGCATAACTGTGAGACAAACTGAGTGGCTTAAATAAGAAAATATTTTCTCACAGTTCTAAAAACTATAAATTTAAGATCAAGGTGTTGGCAGGGTTCATTCTTCCTGAGGGCTGAGCAAGAAGTCTTTTCCTTGGCTCCCTCTAGCTTCTGGTGGCTTGCAGACATTCTACTTGTATGTGTCTATCCATTCATCTTCAGTTAGGGGCCCATCCTGCTCCATGAAGTACGATTCATCTTAACTAAGTGTATCTGCAAACACCCTATTTCTAAATGAAGCCACATTCTGAGGTTCTATAATTTAGGACTTCAATATAAGAATTTTGGGAAAACACAATTCAACCCTTTCCAGAAGTCTATAATTTATACATATCCCATTCTGATTTTAGACGAGAGAACAAGCAGGACGGAAAGAAAGGGAGAGGAAAAGAAAGATAGCTAAGCAGTTAAATAAGAAAAAGGGAATTAGTATTAAAATAATTTGCCTCTGGTTTGAAGCTTTAGGTTTAGCAATATACAAGGTTGCAGGAGGTCTCAGTTCCATCTTACATTTGGTAGTTTTAATTCTATTCTCTCACATCTTATTGGGTGCACTTCACTCCATTCCATTACTGCCTCTTTAATGGCCAGCACCATCAGAGAGGCTCTCACTTTTAAATCAGGCTCCCATTAGCAAGGGTTCTGTCACTTTGATAATTTATATCTAACTGCTTTAACATTCTTTGATTTTCCTATGTTACTACTATTTAGTATTATTTTTCTTTCTACTTGAGCTTTTCATAACCAATATAAGCCATAAAGTACACATTATCCAGTGCTATAAAGGTGCTGCTTTAAACAGTACAGTACCATGACAAAATATCTAATTTTAATCTGGTCTCAATGAGTTTACTAACTGAGGTAAAAGTTTAAAGCTAATAAATATTTATGTAGTCACATAACTGATGTAAGTGATTTTAATGTCACATGCCATTACTTTAAATAGCATTTGAATTCACTTTTCTCTTGGTTTTCTAGACTGTACTTCTGAATGTCACATCAGATAAGATAAATTTCCATTGCCTTCCAGACATGGTCTAATAAAAGGGAAAGGTATCATTTTTGGAAGATAATCAATACACTGACATTTTTCAAGAGTGATGCTTCATAGAGATTTAATACCTCAATAAATAAGCAAAGCCTAATATGTAATACCACCTCTATAATTTAAGAACACTTTTTCTCAGGACTCCCAAAAGAGTTAATTTTAATTAGTAGCCTATTAGAAATTTAAACACCATGGAAGACATTTATAAGATTTTTGTGGAAGGAAATCATTACGTTCTTATTTCCTCTATCCTGAGAGACAAATAGCCAACTATATTTTTTAAAGGTTAAACTATCAGGAAATTTTTAAAGGAGAGTTTTATTTGTTCTATTAATAGTATGTTCTATACAAAAAAAAATTACATTCTTCAAGAAAATAGAAATAAGACTGACAAAGATCACTGTGAACTTCTTAAGAAACATGTTTTCAACATTGAATAAATTTTTTTCATCCTGTCCATGAAAGGAAAATAAA
Source organism: Oryctolagus cuniculus (assembly GCF_964237555.1). Classification (NCBI taxonomy): domain Eukaryota; kingdom Metazoa; phylum Chordata; class Mammalia; order Lagomorpha; family Leporidae; genus Oryctolagus; species Oryctolagus cuniculus. The sequence continues at coordinate 73,395,470 of NC_091444.1, read as the reverse complement.
TCTCTTTGGGACTTGTCTGCTTGGTCTTCAACTTGAATAGTTCAGCCTGCCCATAGCCTGTCAGTTCCAAACTTGTTTTGTTATCTAATTCTGCAGAATTAGGGAATAATTGTGAGAAGTAAGAGGACAAATTTGATTAAATGTTTTCAGAGCTAGAGTCATCCACCTCCTGGGATGATGGTTTAAATCTAAATGGAATGTAGAGGGAGGATGAACAACATCCAGAAGCCAATACTACAATCACTATGATTCTTCTTTTAATCACCACTCTCATATTTTTGTTACATTTTCCACACTCTTTCCAGTGTATGAAATTATGTATAAAATCAAGAAATCAAAACAATTCAAAAGTAATGAAACTAAAGAATATTTTCTTTCTTCACTCTCCATTTGGCAATGACACTAGCTTTATGTTTCTATCAGAGTATATCAAGTTCCTTCACCTACTCAGGTTTTGGGAGGATAGTGGCAGTTTTTTGTTGCACTATATGATTTCTGGGCTTCTGTTTCACATTTACAAATTTATTTGGGTTTGAATCTCCTGGGGGTGTCAGAAGACCTGACATTCCTGTCTTTAGAATCTGTTGTCTTTCAAACAGTTTCACCTGATGCTGTGAAAATTCCTTCCAAAATCCTTGTTTATCCACTCAGCAAATCTAGTTATGGTTATTTGGTATAGTTGCAGGTTATGCAGGAAAATGAAGTGGAGACTATGAGCTAAGCTATTTATTCCTATAAAATGCACATACGTGAAACAAGCTAAGCAGTATTCAGAAAAACCTCCAAAATCAAAGGAGTATATAAACCTTTAAGCCCTAATCATGTACCAATAACATTATGAGGATGGAAACTGACACAGCACCTCTTCTTGCAGGAAATATCACAGCTTTCTTTATATATATTGAGGCAATTATTTGATCACACTAAGCCAAGATGAAAGCTCACAGCTACATAAACTTTGCTTCTTCATCAAGCTCACCACCTCAAAGCTCTGACGCACAGAAGCACAAAGGTCTACTTATAGGACTATGCATCTTCCAGTTAGAGAACATTTGATTTCGTATCTTAATCATTTGCAACAAAGGATTCCTTGGCCACTGCTACGTAGATAAGTGTACATTTGTACAATCAGATTAGTATTATTTGAATGAAATTGTTCAGCATTGCTGAAGTGTAAGTCAAGGTCATCCTAAAAGCACTGAATGTAGAAACTGTACAAGGAGAATCAGTCAGCAAAAACTGAACAGAGAGAAGCAGCTACTTCAGCTTTCCAAAACCTGTCCCCAGAATAAGCAGAGAGATGTATTCTTCTCTTGGCAAGCAGGTAGATAAACAATTCAAAAATAAATATAGAAATCCAATGACTAATACAGTAAGACACACTAATGTTATACTTTAAAAATATGATGGTTCCTGACTATAATACATTTAATAAAAACTATACTAAAATTTGCATTTTAATCTTTTCCAGGGCAAGCAATTTGTAGTGCCATACACTCTCAGTGGATATCAGCAGTGAACTACAGCTTCTAGTCAGACACATGATCACCATACATAAAACATGCTTTGGGTCATATAATTTTGCCCAACTGTAAGCTAATGTGTTACAAGCATGTTTCAGTTAGGCTAGGTGAAGCTATGATGTTTAGTAGGTTAGGTGTAATTGCATGTTTGATGTATTTTCAACTTACAATTGGTTTGTTGGGACAAAACTCCACCATAAGTCAAAGAGAATTTGCAGTACATAAGAGTATTCCAGGGGCAAATGCTGTGGCACAGTGGGCTAAGCCTCCACCTGCAGTTCCGGAATCCCATATGGGCACCGGTTGAGTCCCGGCTGCTCCTTTTCTGATCCAGCTCCCTGCTAATGACCTGGTAAAGCAGCAGAGGATGACCCAAGTCCTTGGACCTCTGCACCCACATGGGAGACCTGAAAGAAGCTCCTGGCAACTGGCTTTGGATCGGCGCAGCCTGGCTGTTGTGGCCATTTGGGGAGCGAACCAGTGGACTGAAGAAATTTCTCTCTCTCTTTGTTTCTTCTCTGTCTGTAACTCTATGTCTCAAATAAATAAATAAAATCTTTGAGAAAAAAGAGTATTACACATAACTGTAGCATAATTTTATTATTCTGTAATTTTTAGATATAAATTTATCTTTTATTTTTATATTTTTTACTTTATTCTATAAGTCTAATATATTATTCATATCTAGTAACTTTTAACTCTAATTTAAATTTCTTGTTGGTATATCAAAATGAAGAAAGTTTGAATATTAAATCCCTGCTTATATCTTGAGCAAAATCTCATATCCAGTTGGACAAATTTCCATGAAATTCATATAATGTTTTATGCATTTGAAAATTTGGTTAAATAACTAAATTATTTTGGATGGAACACCAGAAAATTCTGAATAAAAAGGCAAGAGTCAGTTGATACAGGACTTTGAACTAAAGGTCAAGAAACATACTTTAATTTAAGTGATTGGAAGCTAAGAATATTTTTAATAAAGACATAAATTACATGATCACATATGCCTTTTATATGACTCACCTTATGATAGTGGGGGAATGTATCTTGGTGGAAAAAAACAACATCAAGGACAATGACAAGTTGATGATCCATACAAGCTGCCATATAAGGTTAGCAAAGACAACACATATGAGAAAGGGTTGAGAGGATGCTTCCTGATAGATACCTTTCACTAAGACTTAAGAAACTTAAGTTGGTACACCTCTTGATTGTAATTTCTACATTATTCTATATTAGATATACAGTAACCTTGAGATGTTATCTCAGTATAGTATATAAACAGGATCCTAGGTAGAGATATCAGAGCAGGTTTTTGAGTAAAATAAATAGGTACTTGAAAAGAAACTAAGAAACAGTGTCAGAGACACAAGCTGAGGTCAGGAAGGTTTGAGGATCCTGGAAGATAAGGTCAGCAACACCTAATGTTTAGAGTAAAGCAGCTACTGAAAGCAGTGGCTTCCTCAGGTTCCTCTACTTCCTATTTCATCAAAAAGCTGACAAAATCATAACGTTAAAGGGAAAATATGATCAGTGAATATAAACCTCTGAGAAACTCTTGGTGATATTAATAAGATGGGATCATATCAATAAATTTTTAAAAACAATCCATCCCAAATTATAACATAATGTTCAAATATGGATTTTAATGAGACTTAAACAATTCAAATATCAAATTGAAGATAAAATCTTTAAATTAAACAATAAATATCAGGAAATAATTTATAGTATATGTGCAAAACTTTCAAGTTATTAAAATAATTATTTACATGTGTATAAAATTGAAATTCTGTGCAATATTGATACAGATGTAATAGCACAAAGGGACAGTTCACAATTAGACCTGAAATAGGTTAATTTTTATAATAAAGATAATATTAACATTCACTAAGCAATTATAAATTGTTCAATGACTAGCTTAGGATACTGTTTTTCCATTAGGAGAAAAAATATTAGAACATCGATTAGCAACACACACACACATATATATGCCAATATATGAATAAAATGAATGTTCAGGAATTAAGATCTAAACGTATAGCAGCATAAACCATAGTGTAATGTTTTATGACCTTCAGAAGCATGCCAGTCTATATAACACAAAAAAATTTGATTACAAAAATTTTTAAATCTCATATAGAACACTATAAAATGTTTAGCAATCCACAGCATCACAGGAGAAATATTTTAAATATAGAAAAGATGAAAGATATATGTCATTGACTTTAAAATCTCCTACAAATTTGTTAGGCAAACCATTGTATAATAGAATTAAAAATATTATAAAGTAGAAAGCAATGTATCACATAGCCAATGACTATAGAAAACGTGACTGATTTTACTAATAAGATACTTTTCTTTTTTTTTTAACTTTTATTTAATGAATATAAATTTCCAAAATACAACTTATGGATTACAATGGCTTCCCCCCCATACCGTCCCTCCCACCCACAACCCTCCCCTTTCCCACTCCCTCTCCCCTTGCATTCACATCAAGATTCATTTTCGATGATCTTAATATACAGAAGATCAGCTTAGTATACATTAAGTAAGGATTTCAACAGTTTGCTCCCACACAGAAACATAAAGTGAAAAATAATAGATGATTTTTTTTAAATGATGATGAAATCAGATCAGACCTATTGTCATGTTTAATCCCAGTGAGAGTCAAGTTGGGAATTGATAATTTCTTTTTTTTTTTTTTTTAACAGAAGATCAGTTTAGTATATATTAAGTAAAGATTTCAACAGTTTGCACCCCCATAGAAACACAAAGTGAAATATATTGTTTGAGTACTCGTTATAGCATTAAATCTCAATGCACAGCACATTAAGGACAGAGATCCTACATGAGGAGTAAGTGCACAGTGACTCCTGTTGTTGACTTTACCAATTGACACTCCTGTCTATGGCATCAGTAATCTCCCTATGCTCCTGCGTGGAGAGCGTGGGAGCCCACAGTTCGGGACACCAGCGGCAGACTCAACACACCAGCGCTGGAACGTGAGGTGAGCTGAACCTCAATAGCCCGAGACACCGGCAGGCAAGTGGAGAGAGGAGACTAGAGGGAACGACCCCAGGCGGGGGTGGGGGGGAAGTTCACCAGGCTAACTGGAAGAGAGAGAGAGAGAGAAAAAAAAAAAAAGGTGACTGGTATGGACACGGGTTTCTCTCTCTCCGCTCACCTCTCAAGGGCGAGCAAGACAAAGAGCAGGTGCCATCTTGGACATACGTCATAAGCAGAGCGACCTCAGGTCTGCACCGGCCCTGAGCCTAGCAGAAAAACCTGACTCTGGGAGGGGCGAATTAACAGGAGATTAGGACCTAGTAAATCTGTGGTGCTAATAAGATACTTTTCACAATCAGATACTCAATAACAAAGAAGCATAGTTCAGATGCAGGAGTACAAGGACATAATGTCCTATTCTGCTTTATCCATCTCCCCTGAACAACAAATTCGCATACCAAGTGGCCCTGTTTAGTGCCTAACTTTTAAATGTCTCATTTTTCTGAAAGGCAGTATCAAAATTTGGTTTTTAACTCATATACTAGCTTTTATATCTCTGTCTCAACTTCCCTTTGTCTGAGGTTAAGCACTTTAACAGCAGAGATTTTGCCATAAAGAGTGGAGAAGATGGCACTGAAGGAAGGATTATACCCTATTGAATGAATGGTTCCCTGAACCTTTTGGGATAAACAGGCTGAAAATTGTTCTGTGTTTATGAAATCCTCCTTAGATTTCTGATTATGCTCTTCTCTTTTCAGAAGTGTTCTTTGCTATTTGATGTCAGCTTTGAGAAGCAAAGCTTCACTTTTAATTAGTCTACTTAAAATAAAACTCATCTGGAAGAAGAGCGGTCTAGTTCAAGCTATTCTTTTTTGTTTTTGTTTTGTTGTTGTTGTTTTGCTTTTCTTGTTGCTTAGAAATACACTTTTAACTCTTGAAGAATATTAACCCAGGGATCAGCCCACATTTACAAACACATGAATAAAATTAGAACCTAAATGCCAAAAGTAGAGGGATGTGAATGAGCAAAGGGTTTATATTTTGAGGTAAGGATTTCATCTCAATGGTTTGTGGATGTGTTTTCCAATCTAGCATGCATTATTTATGATGTGGACAGTTGTTAGGAGCATATATTGTTCACAGCCAATAAGCGGTAACAAAGCAATAGACAGAGGGTCATTAGTTACACTTGCTCTTTCTATGCACTGGGTTTTATTTTTGCCACATGAAGCTACTTGGAATTTAACCACAGATTTATAGAGGATGCACTGCACAGAATAGCATGGCTGCAGTTTTCCTAGAATTCTCTACAGCACATTTTACTAATCCATATAGGTTTAGCTTTTACTGCTTCCGGGGCTGGGAAAGTCAAAGTTCTGAACTCAGAAGTGAAGATAGAAATGCTGATTATTTCTCTCCCCTTGGGAGTAACCCTCTGGCCTCCAGGCAGTTCTTTTAAAAATAGCTTCTGTCTGCCTCTTGCCATTATTATCACAGATACAATTCCCATTCTGACTGTCCATAACAGAAATCAGTCTTCTGTATTCAAGAGCAGCTCATCTGTGCACAAGTTGCTTTTATATAAGTCACTGTAGTATATGTCAGCTTGAGTTGCTGGTGTTTTCAAAAAGTGTTTACTTTGGGTCTCCATTACATATATGGAGAAAAAAGCAATAAAAAGAATCTCTGTATCTCTGTGCACACTATCTTACTTCTTCACAGAACCTATCATCATTGATGCATTGTCAGCTCAAATAAATATCAGAAGGAAGGTTCCTATATTCACCCATGAAATGTAAGTATCTCATGGGGTCTATGCATAAGTTGCCCTTGTGTATAAGATGACCATTTTACCAAGGAAAATAAATAGCACTATCTGAACTGTGTATTTTCAACTGAAAAGAAAGAAATAGCTAAATGAAAGTGAGCATGTGGTTCAAGGACTATAAGCTTTCTGAAATGGGGCAATGTGACAAAAATATGCATATCATTTTTTATTTTATTTTTTGCCTAGAAGCTTTTTAATAAAAGTACGAAAATTTCATGCATTTCATATATACAAATTCAGAAATATAGTGATTCTCCACACCCTACTCTACCTCTCACCTGCACCCCCATACTTGTTCCTCTAACCTCTATTCCCATTTTTATTTTTTACAATAATCTATTTTCAATTAACTTTATACACATAAGATTAATCCTACACTAAGTAAAGAGTTCAACAAATAGTATAAAAAAATCCTGTTACTCGAAATTAAATAGCTCCAAAAAGAATTAAATATCTTGGAATAAATTTAACCAAGGATGTCAAATATTTCTACAATGAAAATTATAAAACACTAAAAAAACAGAAGAAGACATTTTAAAAATGGAAAAATCTCCCATGTTCATGGAGAGGAAGAATCAATATCATTAACATGCCCATTTACCAAAAGCAATTTACAGATTCAATGTCATTCCAATCAGAATACCAATGACATTCTTAACAGAACCAGAAAAAAATCATGCTAAAATTCAAGTACATTTTAAGTAGAGATACAGAGGATGTGCAAGAATTGACTAGCAAATGAGGAGAAAAGAACAGAATAATTAATGGTACATCCTTTTGGTAGTCTCTGGGTTGGCAGGCAATACTTTGAATCTGGGGACTGAAGAGGCCCAGTGATGCTTGATCCTAAATGGGAAATAGCATGGCAGAAGATGAAGCAAAGATTACAGCAAGAACTAGAGCAAGCAGAACGTTATGAGTCAGTGAATGAAACTGTTATTTTCTAGGACTGAAGAATTTGTTATTCCATCCTGTACCCGCTTTAGTGACAAATCTAAAACTTCCTCAAATTCATGTATGCAATTTACCTGGATTTGATTAACAAGTTCTACTATATTTTGGATTTTTAGTGAGCATCCAAATCAACTGACATTTAGATACTTTTTTTTTATTGGTTTTGTTGTTATAGGGAGGTTCTTGATTATTGATTCACTGTTCTTAATATTGGTCTGTTTTGATTTCTGATTTCTTCATGACTCATTCTCAGCAGGTTGTGTGTTTCCAGGAATTTATAAATTTCTTCTGTTATCCAATGTGCAGCCGATGTCCAATTGTTACAGTCACTTAAGAGACACTACACATAATCTCTTCTTTCATTTCTGATTTCAATTATTTGAATGTTCTCTGACTTTATTGTGGTTGTTGTTAGTATAGCAGTTAGTTTGTTAATGTTTTCAAAACACCACCACTTGATTTTGTTGCTTTTCCACATTTTTAAAAATCTCTTTATTTCTGCTCTAATCTTAATTAGTTCTTTCTTTCTGCTATAGGCATGATTTATTATTCTTTTTCTCATTTCCCATGATACAAAACTACGTTTTGTTATTTGAAAACTTTCTTCTTTTTAAGTGTATGCTTACTGTTACAAACTTTTCTCTTGGAATTGCTTTGCTCCACCCTTTAAGTTTTTTATGCTGTGTGTCCATTTTCACTGGTCTCAAGGTTTTATTTAATTTATTTCTGAGTTCTTCTTTTTGACCCACTGGTTATTCATTGGTGTGTTGTTTAATCCCCACATATTTGTCAGATTTCCAATTTATTCCTACTATTGATTCTTTTTTTTTTTTTTTTTTTGACAGGCAGAGTAGATAGTGAGAGAGAGAGACAGAGAGAAAGGTCTTCCTTTTGCCGTTGGTTCACCCTCCAATGGCTGCCATGGCTGGCGTGCTGCAGCCGGCACACCGTGCTGATCCGATGGCAGGAGCCAGGTGCTTCTCCTGGTCTCCCATGGGGTACAGGGCCCAAGCACTTGGGCCATCCTCCACTGTACTCCCGGGCCACAGCAGAGAGCTGGCCTGGAAGAGGGGCAACCGGGAAAGAATCCGGTGCCCTGACCAGGACTAGAACCCTGTGTGCCAGTGCCTCAAGGTGGAGGATTAGCCTATTGATCCGCGGCACCAGCCACTATTGATTCTATCTCATACTTTTGTAATACTTAACAAGATTTCAATTTTCTTATCTTGGTTAATACAATAGAATGTGACTTATCCTGGAAAGTGTTTTGGGAGCACTTTAGAAGAATGTGTACTCTTTTTTTTTTTTTTTTTTTTTTGAGAGAGAGACAGAGAGAAAGGTCTTCCTTTGCCGTTGGTTCACCTTCCAATGGCCGCCGCGGCTGATGCACCATGCTGATCTGAAGGCAGGAGCCAGGTGCTTCTCCTGGTCTCCCATGGGGTGCAGGGCCCAAGCACTTGGGCCATCCTCCACTGCACTCCCGGGCCACAGCAGAGAGCTGGCCTGGAAGAGGAGCAACCGGGACAGAATCCAGCGCCCCGACCGGGACTAGAACCTGGTGTGCCGGCACCACAGGCAGAGGATTAGCCTATTGAGCTGCAGTGCCAGCCAAGAATGTGTATTCTGATGTAGTTGAGTGCAAAGTTTTGTATAATGTCTGTTAGGAACATTTGATCTATAAGATATGTCTAAGATGTCCTTATTGATTTATTCTGACACATTAAAGTCAGATATTAAAGAATCTGAATAGTTTTTCATTGCTGCTTATTTATACTTTTATATGTTAATGTTTTTATATTGAGGTACTCTAATGTTTGATGCCTATATATTAATACTGGCTATAATCTGATTATGAATTGATGCTAATCATAATACAATGAACTTGTCTCTTCTGACAGTTTTTTGTTTGTTTGTTTGTTTTACTTAAAGTCTACATTGGCTGATTTAAGCATGGCTACTATCCCTGCACTCTTTTGGTTTCCATTTGCATGAATATATCTTTTTGCATCCCTCACTTTGGGCCTACATTTGCCCTTTAACAATAAGAAGTCTCATTTAAGCAACATATGGGACCTTGTTTTCCTGTTTTTGAACTTATTAATCTACTTCATGTCTTTCAGTTGGAGAGTATGATCCATTTGCGTTTAAAGTGATGAGTGATCATTATGGAGCTAGCATACCCTTGTGTTATGTTTTGTTCTCTCACTGTGCTATAAACCTTTTATCCCTTTAGTCTTCTTCTGCCCCCTTCTTTGGTGATTATTTTGTTTGCATATGTGTGTGTCTATGTATACGTGTCTGTGTTTGGAAGGGCAGTAGAATTCTTTGAATTTTGTCTTTAATATTTACGTGCTGAGTAGAGATTATTTTTTCTTTGTGGTTACAATAAGGCTTACAAAAAAAAGCTTATATTCATTACAGTCTATTATTACAGTATAAAAGACTACATTTTAATTTTTCTCCTTCTTAAACTTATTTAAATTTCATGTCTGAAAATACTTATATTTTGTTTTTGTTGTAGATAGATATTTTGGGAGCCAAGGACTAATAATTTTATATTTTTTTCAGTGTTTTAAATATATTAGTTTCCTTTATTCTGGACTACATTGTTTATGATTCAATTTTACAATTTAATCTCTAACTTTAGCAATTGTCCCTCTGTATATGTCTGTTCTCTCTGAGTGCTTTTGAAATTTTATCTTAAGTCTGTTTTAAGAGGATTGATATGAGAATTCAATATTTCAAATAAAAAATACAATGGAACACTTTAACAACAGACTTCGTGAGGCAGAAAAAAGATCCTAGCTAGAAGATAAGTCTTTGGAAATATATGTCAGACCAAAAAAAAAAAAAAAAAAAAAAAAGAGAGAGAGAGAACAAGAAATTAGAAAAATTAAACCCAGAGTTCCAGAGTTTTTTGGGATACTATCAAGTGAACCAACTTTTGAGTCTTAGGAGTTCCTAAAGGTGTGGAATGAGAGAATGGATTAGAAAGTCTACTGAGTGAAATAATAACACAAAACTTACCTAACTTGGAGAAAGAAAGGGACACCCAAGAATGGAAAGCACACAGAACTTCTAACAGAATGTCTAAACCTGAAAACATCTTCACCATGACACATTATAGTTAAACATTCAAAAGTAAAACATAAAGAAAAGATGTCTACAAGAGAAACATTACACTACTTTCAGAGGATCTCTAATTAGATTGACAGGAAGATATGACGAAAGTAAATGCATATGCACCAATTACATTGTGCTTGGCTATTTAAAACAAATGTTAATGGATCTAAAGGGAGACATTCTCTCCAATACAATATTAATGGTGGATTTCAACACCCCACTTTCATCAATGGACAGATAAATTAGACAAAAGATCAACAAAGAAACCACAGAGATAATCAACACTATGGACCAAATGGACCTTATTGGTATCTACAGAATATTCATCCCAGAGATGAAGAATACAAATACTTTTCATCAGTGCATGGAACTTTCTGTATGATAGACTACATGTTAGACCATAAAGCGAGTCCCAGAATATTAAAAAAAAAAGTTAAAATCACACCATGTATCTTTTCTGAACACAATGGCAAGAAGCTGGAAATTAACAACTCAAGCATCTCTAGAAAAATATGTAAACAAATGGAGACGGAACAACATACTCCTGAGTGAACAGTGGGTCATAGAAGAAATAAAAAGGAAAATTAAAAATATTCCTAGAAACAAATAAAAACAACACAACATATAAAACCTTATAGGATACAGCAAAAGCAATGTTAAGATGGAAGTTTATAGCAATAGTGGATACATCAAGAAATTGGAAAGACACCAAATAATGAGCCATCAATGTATCTCAAAAACCTAGAAAAATAACAGAACAAACCCAAAAATATTAAGAAAGAAATAATTAAAATTATAGAAGAAAAAAAAACAAAAGTGGAACAAAAATACAAAGAATCAGTGAAATCAAGAGCTGTTTTGAAAAAATAAACAAAATTGACATACCATTGGCACTACAATAACCCAAAAAGAGGGAGAAGACCCAAATTAATAAAAACTGAGATGAAAAAGGAGACAATAATGGCTAACATAGAAATAAAAAGAATTATCAGGAATTACTATAAACAGCTATATTTCAACAAATTGAAAAATTTAGAAAAGCAGGAAAGATCATTTAACACATGCAAACTATCAAAATTGAGGTAGGATGACACAGAAAACCAAAACATAGCAATACCCAAAATGGTACTTTAATCAGTACATAGACCCTCCTAGTGAAAAAGCTCAGGACCAAATGGCTTACTAATGAATTCTAATAGACTTTTAAAGTAGAACTAATTCCAGTTCTTCTCCAGATATTCAAAAAAAAAAAAAAAAAAAAAAACTGAAAGGGAGAGAATCCTCCCAAATTCCTTTTATGAAGCCAGCATAACATCATTCTAGTTCTAGAATTATGTTCCAGTCCCGGTCAGGGTGCCGGATTCTGTCCCAGTCGCTCCTCTTCTTGTCCAGTTCTCTGTTGTGGCCCGGGAGTTCAGTGGAGGATGGCCCAGGTCCTTGGGCCCTGCACCTGCATGGGAAACCAGCAGAGGCACCTGGCTTCTGGCTTCGGATCAGCGCAGTGCACCAGCCACAGCGCGCCCGCCACAGCAGCCATTGGGGGGTGAACTAACAGAAAAGGAAGACCTTTCTCTCTGTCTCTCTCTCTCACTGTCCACTCTGCCTGTCAAAAAAAAAAAAAAATACAAAATCCTTTGATGATAAGAACTATAAGCAAATTGGGTATAGAAGGGACATCCCTCAACATAATTATGACAATTTATGACAAAACCACAGGCAGCATCCATATTGAATGGGGGAAAGCTAGATGCATTTCCACTAAAATATGGAACCAGACAAGGATGCCTACTTTCACCACCGATTTTAAATATGTTCCTGGAAGTTTTAGCCAGAGCCATTAGGCATGAAAAAGACATCAAAGAGATACATACTAGAAAGGAAACAGTCAAATCATCCCAGTTTGCAGGTGATCCTATATAAAGGGGAACCAAAGACACCACTAAGAGAATATTGCAACTCATAAAATATTTTGGTAAAGTTCAAGATATAAAGTTAACACACACAGAAAAATAGCCTTTGTATACACAGATAATTCCATGGCTGAGAAAGAACTTTGAATATCACACCCATTCAAATAGCCACAAAATTTAAATATGTTGAAATAAACTTAGCCAAAAAGGTGAAAATATCTATAATGAAAATTACAAAACATTAAAGAAATAGAAGATACAAAAAAAGAAAACCACAAAATTCTTCCATGTTTATTGAATGGAAGAATTAATATCATCAAAATGTCAATTATACTGAAACCAATTTACAGATTCAATGTGATCCCATTCAAAATACCAATGACATTCTTCTCAAATCTAGAAAAAAATATTGCTAAAATTCATATGGAAACACAAGTGACCCCAAATACCTAAAGCACTCTTAAACAACAGAAACAAAGGGAGAGGATTAAAATATCAAATTTCAAAAATACTACAGGGTGGTTATAATCAAAACTGCTGATACCTGCACAGAAATAGTTATGTAGACCGATGGAACATGATAGAATCCCTACCATGCATCTACAACCAACTAATCTTTGACAAAGGAGCTACAATAAATCCCTTTAGAAAGGACAGTTTCTTCAACAAATAGTGCTTGGGAAATTAGAATGGCTCTTATACAGTAATCAACAAAGAGTAAATGCTGGGGCAGACGTGGGGGAAAACGTACCCTAATCCATTGTTGCAGGGAATGCAGACTACTACAGCCATTGTGGAAGACAGTATGGAGAGTACTTAGCCGAAAATAGATCTACCATATGACCCATGCCATCCTTGGCAATTAATTCAAACAAAAATAAATCTGCATGTGAAAGAGTTATTTGTACTCCCACGTTAACTGAAGTTCAATTCACAATAGCTAGGATATGGAATCAACCCAAATGCCCATCAGCTGATGACTATAGAAAGAAACATATACACTATAGAATATTACTCAGAAAGAAAACATATACACTATAGAATATTACTCAGCCATAAAAAGAATTAAATCCTGTCTTTCAAAACAAAATGTTTGCAACTAGAAACCATTATATTTAGTGAGACAAGTCATTCCCCAAAAGATAAATCACCATATGTTTTCACTGATTTTAACTGAGATCAAAAAATGTAGTATATAATTATCTGCATTGCAATCTGCATAAAATTATTTCTGTGTATAAACTTTTGAGAGCAAATGGCTTAAAATCTAAATGAAATTAATTATTAACTTTTAACCAAAAGGAAATATTTAAATGTTACATTGTCATTGGCTCTATTTCATTGAAATAAATTATGAATGAATAATTGACAAAAAACTGTATGTAGGTGAAATGGTAATTCACACATTCAATTAATTTTTATAGCCATTGTCTACATTCCCAATAACCTATGACCTTTTTGCTTTTTACTTGTTAAACTTCTTATTTGGTAAAGTATTAAGCCTTTTTACTGTGATGTAAATTTAAAATATATCAAAAACTAAAAAAAGACAAAAATGAAAGTAGAAGAATGGAGAGTGGGTGGGAATGAAGGCAAGGAGGGAGGAAGGGAATATTATTATGTTTTCAGACTTTATCTATAAA
>NC_091444.1:72369042-72404667 GCF_964237555.1 Oryctolagus cuniculus | reverse complement strand
AAGAGAGCTCCCCATCTACTAGTTACATCCCCAAATGCTGGCAACAGTCAGGGCTAGACGGAGCCCCAGCCAAAGAGCTGAGAAATGAGACTTGGTCTCCAGGTGAGCGGCAGGGACCCAAGGACTCACGCTGTAACTCGCTGCCTCCCAGGGTGTTGCATTGAAAGGAAGATGGAATTGTAAGCAAAGCCCAGATTCAAACATGGGCAGTCACTTGGGGCCAACATTGTGGCATAGCAGGCAAACACACAGTCTGCAATGCCAGCATCCCATATGGGTGCCAGTTTGTGTCCCGGCTGCTCCACCTGTGATCCAGTTCCCTGCTAATGGCCTGAGAAGAGCAGCAGAAGATGACCCAAGTCTTGAGGCCCCTTCCACCCTGCCACCCATGTGGGAGACCCAGAAAGAGGCTCCTGGCTTCAGCCTGGATCAACCAACCCTGGCTGTTTTAGCCACTTAGGGAGTGACTGAAGACCTCTCTTTCTCTCTGTCTCTTTCTCTCTGTAACTCTGACTTTCAAATACATAAATATATCGTTAAAACAAGCAAACAAACAAAATCCAGTTAGTCCAAGAAGGGATGCAGGCCAAACACTTGCCTCTAACTTATGTTGCTATTGTGTGACTCGTGGTTTCTGCCCCTAGGAAAAGGATGCAAGCCCTTTTGATCTACCAGTTTCAGGTGTGCACTTTCTCAGTCACAGTTATATTGCATTTGCTACCTGATATCCAAACTGGACTCTTCAGCTTCACTTAGCAAGATTACAATGGAACAATTACCCCCAGTTTAAACACATAGAATTTGGGTATAATGATTAACCATGTACATCATGAAAACAGAGCAGGGAAATGCATATATTTGTTTTATGACTGGTTTCCATCAGAGGAGGAGGCCGACCTGCTTAACTCTACATTTACAAAGGAGAGGCCATGATCGGAGCACTGAACTCAAGCAATCCTCCACTTATCAAGGCCATCATTTCTCATTATAAAAAAGATTTTAGCAAATCTCTGTAGGTGACTTTATGAAGTTCCTGGAAGATAGATAGGGGCACAAACACAAAGAACTGAATCTATCCGAGCAGGCCAAGTGCCTGGTCTTTGAAGGGCAGCTCCGACTCCAGATCACCATTACAGGGCCCAACACTGTAGCACAGCTTGCGACACTGACTCCCCAAATCAGAAGGCCTGCTGCAGTCCCAGCTGCTTCCTGCTAATGTAGCATCTCTATGATGTGCCAGGGAAGGCACAGATGATGACCCAAGTACTTAGGTCCCTGTCATCCATGTGGAAAACCAGGATGGAGTTCTGGCTTCTGGCTTCCCCATACCTGGCTGTTTCAGCCATTTGGGGAGTGAATCACTGGATGGAAGATTCTCTCTCTCTCTCTCTTCTCTAAGTAATAAATATTTTTAAAGAAAGATCACCATTATAGATCACCACTCAAGTTAAGCCATCACTGAAGATTGCTTCTCACCCTCACAAGGGAGGAGGATTTTCAGAGGGGTCAGTTCTTAACACTTCAGTAGCACGTGTCATGATGGACTATTCTCTTCTCCAATCACTTTACTCTCTTGACTCTATAATCAATATTCATTGAGTTTTCTAACTGTGTTACAGACCATGGGCCATTTTTTCTACTCCTTCACTGTCTATTTTCTTCTATGAGTATTTCTCCTATGAATATTGCAGAATTTACAGGGCTCTTTTCTCAGTCTCTCCTCCCCCTACCCTCTCCTCCCATATGATTTCATCCAGTCCTCTGGTTTCAGATAAAACCCATATACCAATGATATGTTCTCACCACTTAGACCGTGTTACTGAGTCCTGGATTCCTACAGCCAATTCCTTTGTAGTATCTTCTTCCAGAAAACTAAACAGGTAGTATCTCAAAATTAATGTGGCCAAGGTGGAACTTCTAATTTTCCATATGGACTTCTATGTGCTAGTCCATTCAAACCCTCCATCCTCTCCCAAACCTGTCATCCTGTCTTTGCTCTATGTTCATAACCAGCTTTCCAAAGTACATTCCAAATCCAACCCCTGCTCACCTTATCCAGTGTTACACCCTAGTGCAAACTACTGGTGTCTCTCCCCAGGATGAATGCAATGATCATCTTACTATTGCTCTGTCAACAAAGGACTCTTTCTAAAGCTTTGACTTCCTGGCTTCCCATTATATTTGGGGTTAATTCCAGCCTTTACCTAAAATACACAAGCCTGTAAAACCTGGTCTTCACTTCCTACCCTTCTTCCACCTCCTCTTAACAAAATTCTGGCCTTCATTCTGTCAAGGAACACATCAAGTTTGTTTCCATTGGAAGGTCTTTTTGCTCACTGTTCCTTTTGTTTGTGACATCTTCAAATCCTTGTCCCAACCCCAAGTCTTTCCTCCAAAGACCTCTGTCACTTGATAGAACAATCCTACTTCCTGTCATTCTAGTAGAACATGGACTCCTTTTATCTTATTTATCATGTCTATTCCTGAAATAATTTTTTCCTTAGATATGTATTGCCTCTTCTCATCTCTGGAGTGAGTGCCCATTGTGTGGAGTGACTCTGCTTTGTTCATTGAAGTATCCCTAGAGTCTAGAACAGTAATTCATACCTAGAGGAACTCAACCTTCTAGATGTAATGTGAACAATGGAGGAACTTCATTGCAAGTTATTGCTGTCTGGAAAGCCAACTGTTCATGTGCTGGCTACTGCCACAGTACATGCATTTGTCTTGAGAACTGCAGATAATCCTGAATTGCCCTGCAGTGATTTTGATATATGAACTAATCATGTGAACTCATGTTCTGAGACAGCTTCAAAATTCTGGCATGCCATACAATTCTGCTTCCACATTTTTGATTACCTCTAAGACCCAGGGTTGCTGGCATTCTTATGCAATTTAATCAAGCACAGGATGAACCATTATAAATGAATTGAACTAGCACTAAAAGAAAATGTGAGAATAGGTGCTTTCAGAGCAAAGAGATCAATACTAACATTCTAGCTTAAGCAATGTTTAGGCAGTGATAGAAAAAATATATAGCCCCCAAATATCAAGCATCTTTTGGTCACTAGAAATTATAGTTTCTCTCAAGAAGAAGCTTTAAATTGGAGCAACTTTCTGAAATTCATTTTTTATTAATACCACTGTTTTTGTCTAAAATTATTTTATTGTTACCAATATCATCAACATGAACATTGGTAAAATAGTCATCTGGAAAAGTAAAGAAAGCATGTAGTATAATTGATAATATTGACCTGGAATATAAAACAGGATGGTGACTGAATTATACCTAATTAGAGACCAGCCACCAGAACTAGGGAGCTCTGGTGGCTAGACTTGTTCAGCTTCAAGAAAAGACAGTGTGTACTAGGAAGAAAAATAATCACAGACTCTAACTTGCATCTTCCTGCAGTTTGGCAATTAAATGAGATTCACACCAATCGAGATCAAGGGTGCCTGCAGGCTGACACCATAAAAGGTTATATATGCCCCTCCGACATGTTGACAGAATTACAATCATTTTCCTTCTGGAAAGACAGGAGATTTTTGATGAATTCCTTACAAAGGAGGTCTTTTAATCATAGGGAAAATAACTTCTCCAAAACATAAAAATCAGCATGTTTAGATGTTTCCTTTTGCATCCACATGCTTATATTTTAATTGACAAATAATTATGTTCCAGCCATCTTCTCATCCATGACCCAAACAAGCATACTCATTGAAGAAGCCCTATAGTCAAAAACATTTTTAATTTATTGGGAATAGTTTCTATTACAAAGCAGTTTTATTTCTACCATGCAATGATTCATCACAGGATGAGCTTATAAAGAGCTCTCCTGTGTTTTTAAGTGTTTGCTTAGAGATTATTATTGGACCTAGGTGACAGAAAGAAGGAGATTTAAAGTTCAAATTCCTGAAGCCCTAACCAATTGAAGAGCTATCAGAAATAAAAATAAAGCATCTCTGAAATCGTTAAAGAAGTCAATAGGAAGGTGAGTTAACATTTAAGGAACTTCATGGATCAGCTTAAAGAACAAAACAATGCTCTAAAACAGGACATTGTAGTTAATGTAGTTAATCAAAAGCCATCAAGGTGAGAAAATGGACCCTTCGCTTTTTCAGTAACTGGAAAAATAAAATCCTTTTTTCCACACCATCTTCATCAAATTTTCAACAGTTCAGACTCTGGTCCATAAGCTAGGTAATCCAATTGTGTATATGAAACAAATTTTTTTTTTTTAAAAAAAGGTGTGCTTATTTTATGTGAAAGGCAGAGTTACCCAGAGAGGTGGAGAAAGAAAGAAAGAGAGAAAGAGATCTTCCATCTGCTGGTTCATTCCCCAAATGGCTGCAACAGCTGGAGTTGGGCCAGTCTGAAGCCAGGAGCCAGGAGCTTCTTCCAGGTCTCCCCTGTAGGTTAGGGGCCTGAGAACTTGGGCCATCCTCCATTGCCTTCCCAGGCCATTAGCAGGGATCTGGATCAGAAGTGGAGCAGCTAAGACCCAAACTGGCATCCATATGGAATGCCAACACTGCAGGTATGGGCTTTACCTGCTATGCCACAGTGCTGGCTCTGAAACAACTTTTTGTTTTGTTTTGTTTTGTTTTGCTTTTAAGATTTATTTATTTGGGCCGGCGCTGTGGTACAGTGGGTTAACATCCTGGCCTGAAGCGCCAGCATCCCATATGGGCGCCGGTTCGAGGCCCGGCTGCTCCTCTTCCAATCCAGCTCTCTGCTATGGCCTGGGAAAGCAGCAGAAGATGACCCAAGTCCTTGGGCCCCTACACCCACATGGGAGACCTGGAGGAAGCTCCTGGCTCCTGGCTTTGGATCAGCATAGCTCCCGCAGTTGCGGCCAATTGGGGAGTGAACCAGTAGATGGAAGACCTCTCTCTTTCTCTTCCTCTCCTCTCTCTGTGTAACTCTGACTTTCAAATAAATAAATAAATCTTTAAAAAAAGATTTTAAAAAAAAGATTTATTTATTTGAAGGCATAGTAACAGAGAGGCAGAGAGAGAGAGAGAGAGGTCTTCCATCTGCTGGTTCACTCCCCAAATGGCTACAACAGCTGAGCTGAGCCAATCTGAAGCCAGGAGCCAGGAGCTTCCTCCAGGTCTCCCATGTGGGTGCAGGGGCTAAGGACCTGGGCCATCTTCCACTGCTTTCCCAGGCCATAGCAGAGAGGTGGGTCAGAAGTGGAGCATCTGGGACTTGAGCCCATGCCCAAATGGGATGCCAGCACTGCAGGCAGTGACTTTACCCACTACAACACAGTGCCAGCCCCAAAACAAGTTTTAATCATCATTCTTTGTTCACTATTCATTGTGTACTTTTACTGAAAAAATTGTTTTTAAGATTTCTTTTATTGATTTGAAAGTCAGAGTTACAGAGTCTCCTTATGGAGACAGAGAGAATCTTCCATTCACTGGTTCACTCTCCATGTGGCCACAATGGCCAGGGCTATGCAATGCTGAAACCAGGAGCATCCTCTGGGTCTCCCATGTAGGTGGTAGGGACCCAGGCATCTGAGACATTTTCTGCTGCTTTTCCCAGGTGCATTAGCAGGGAGCTGGATTGAAAGTGGAGCAGCTGGGACTCAAATTGGAACCCATATGGGATGCCAGCATTGCAGGCAGTGGCTTTACCCACTACACCACAAGGCTGGCTCCAAAAGTTTTTTGGTTAAAGATTAGTTTCCAGCCGGCGCCGCGGTTCACTAGGCTAATCCTCCGCCTTGCAGCGCCGGCACACCGGGTTCTAGTCCCAGTCGGGGCGCCAGATTCTGTCCTGGTTGCCCCTCTTCCAGGCCAGCTCTCTGCTGTGGCCAGGGAGTGCAGTGGAGGATGGCCCAAGCACTTGGGCCCTGCACCCCATGGGAGACCAGGATAAGTACCTGGCTCCTGCCATCAGATCAGCGTGGTGCGCCAGCCGCAGTGCGCCGGCCGCGGCGGCCATTGGAGGGTGAACCAACAGCAAAGGAAGACCTTTCTGCCGGCGCCGCAGGTGGAGGATTAGCCTAGTAAGCCATGGCGCCCATGGCGCCGGCCTCATCTGGGTTTTACAATGGGTTAAGAGGCCTGAGAACTCGGGCCATCTTCCACTGGGCTTTTTTAAAGGAAAAGTCTTAAGTCACAGTTTCTTTTATTAATCTGTTTAAATAACAACATGGATTCAAATACTAAATAATGCAGTACTGCTCTGTAAAACTAATTATACCTGAAGCGTTAGCCAAAAAACTCTGGTAGATGAGTTGGGGACCTAAGATTTACTTTGTTTCCATTCCATAACCATCATTTTCCTTATCTATAGAATCGAGACAAAATAACTTAATTGCTTGCCTTAGAGGGTTGCTATAGGATAAGATGAGGGAAGTTAGCTGTAGAATCTGAGAATTGCAACTAATGCTTTGAAAAGAGTGATTTAACACTGGTACATCATTTACGTTTATAAGCAATACGGAATCATGAAGTTTTCATGGTGTCCATGAAACATCAAAACTTCACCCAAGTGGAAATCACTTCTGCTGTGTGACCTGTTCTTTTGACATCAGCTGGAGTTGATATAGTCCCAATATGGCTCTCTGGTTAGAACAAACTTCACTTCTCATTAACTAGAAAATTTCTGTTTGAACATCAACAGAAACCAGGTAGAAAGAAAACGAGATGTATCCTGTGTGGCCCACGGACATGATCAGGCATAGAAATTCTGACACTATCAGCACTCAAATAATTTCCATCAGGGATGTTCTACTATTAAGTTCAAAAGATATGGGTTAAACAGCTCTTGAAAGTTCTAACATATAAGGCATAGTTATTGTTTGTAAAAATTACTGAGAAATTGGTTATTTCCCTCCTCTCTCTCTCTCTCTCTCTCTCTCTCTCCCCCTAACACTGAGCGGTTACTGCCACTTTCAGTTATAACTGTGCTCTTTTCTTGGTTTTAACTTTAGCCCAAAGTGTTTCCCATGTCTTGGTATCAAAGAACAAAGCAGTCAGTTTGGACCAAAGCTCCTGCAAAGATAACCGATATTGTAACGTTTCCATTCACCACAACATTGTTTGCCTTTTTTTTTTTTTTTTGCTTTTATTACCATGCCCAAAGTTTATGCCTGAATTTCATGACCCAGATGCTTTAATTACGCCCAACGTAACTAATCAATACTAGTGAAATGCTCCCATAATTTAATAGAGCAGATAAAGCCCAGATGTCTACCAGTTAAGAATAAATCATGTGGGCCTGTGAATCACAGTTTTTATCAGAGACTCAGTGGGATCATAATGTATTCTTTCAATCTGTACCAAAGATAGTAGCAGGAAACTATTTTATAGATTTCTTGGTAATCTGAGCTGATGTTATACCTGTTACAGGACTTTTCCAATAAAATAGAAACACAGCAGGATAAAAAAGATACAAATGGTGATTTTATAACAGTCAATAAAAGCATGACTCTATAGTAATGGAAAATTTGTTCATGAATTGTGAAGTATCAGTGGCTCAGTCGGTGTGGTAATAAAATAATTTGTATCTTGCCATTGGAACTTTTTTTAACGTGGGAGCATGTACCTTTAATTTACTAGATTTTTTTTTTCTTTCTTTTGGGGACAGAAGTCACCAAAGGCAATGAAACTTATTAGGAAAATAATTTATCTTAGTCAAATACAGACACCTAATCAAAACAGCCTCTTGAATGGCTCTTTAAACTACTTTATAGGCCGCTACTTTTATTTGTGAAAGAAAATTTCAGTCCATTATGTGAAAAATAAATTCATATTTAGTTCTCTCCTGTCAGGTGAATGCAAATGAAGCATTTTATATATAAAACAGTTAACCTCACGCCTCCCTGATAAAAAAAATTGTAACTTTGTACTACTTTCAAGTCACATGTTGACCTACAGGAAGTCAAATACAGAAATAATGTTTCACCATTTAGTGTGATCATTTAAACGAACAACAGAAAAAAAGGAAGCAGGGTCATGTAGAACAAGAAGGCAGCAATGGTGTAATATTCTATCTGATACATCGCAGTATCTTCGGTCCAGAGGTTTCCTCCCCAGACTCTCCAAGAGGAATGCTATTCTTTCCGTTTCTGATAAGGTCTTAGTTAATAATTTTCTAGAAAAACTTTCTTCACCCCCATAGGAAAGAACCCTATTTTCTAATGAGGTTATAATGTCAAGTTCATGAACTGGAATTTTTCTACTCCAGTGACAAGATGAATTTATTTAAATTATATATATGTATGTATATATAAAACTTGAATTTTATATCTGTATATATGTATAACTTGATATTTGGTATTAAAGAATAAGGAGGAAAGGCAAGTATGATCTCTGGAATATGGAAAATGAAATCGTGGAGGGAGAAGCTACCTACAAATACTTTCTTGACAATAAAGCGATCCAATTGTCGTTCAATGTCTAAGGTTTTAAGCACAACTGAGAGTTAGGTTGGGAAGTCGGTGCTGCCTTGCTCTTAACAGGAATCCACAGAGCACTCTCCTCTTCAGTGCACTCATTTGCCCTTTTGGTGACATTACTTTCTTTTGTATTTTTATTTTAATTCTAAAGGGAGAGGGAGAAAGAGAGAGAGGGGTCTTCCATCTGATAGTTCACCTCTCAAATGCTTACAGAAGGCAGGACTGGGCCAGGCTTAAGCTGGGAACTCAATCCAGGTCTCCCACGTGAGTGGCAAAAGCTCCATCACTTGAGCAGTCACTGCTGCTTCCCAGGGTCTGAACTAGCAGCAGGAAGCTGGAGTCAGAAGCCAAAGCCAAGTCTTGAACTCAGGCACTCTAATATAGGACATGGGTATCTTAACTACTAAGCCAAACAGCCATACGACCATCATTTTCATGCCGTGGAAAAGCTGTAAGTACCAAGCAGCACAGTTCATAATGATGCCTTGTTTTGTGTTGTGCTAACCAATACCACCTTCCTGTTAAGGGTTCTTCATCTCATCTTCATCCTATGGGGATGGTTGCAGAGTATGGTTCAGCACCCAGACCAGCTCGCCAAGGGGATAGGGAAAAATCACAGTCCCTGCACTCCAACTGGTAGTGTTTGCAGGGCCCTCGATGGTAAAGAAGGGGCAGCTCTGCTGTACTGTTTGTTCAGTTGACACAATGTTAAATGTGCAAACAAAACTGGAGTGGAACAACCTGCCACCACAAACATTCATCTTCACACAAGAACTCCACCGTTCCTTGCTCAGGGGAAACAGTTGGGTTTGTTTTCATTTCCTCCATTTATAGAAAAGACAGCTGGATGAGAGGTTTCCCATATGCCTACCAAAAAGTCTGGCTCAAACCAATGTGTCACTATGAGGGCTCTTCCAGGAGGCCAACCCAATATAGGCCACTAAACACACTGCCTGTGAAGGTACTGCTCCTACATTCTCACCACACCTAGGGAAAGAGTAAGATCAGCAAGTTTCCTATGCATGTAAGGTGAACTTCTCACCCTCTGATAGTGAACCTGGTTACTCTGCACCAATTCTTCATAGTACTTGAGCCCAAACATTTTAAGAAGCAAAGAAAAAAATTATTTATGTAGTGCCATTGATTCTGAGGAAGCTGGACTAACTTCTTTACCCAAATAATTAATTAGTGATGCATTATAGTGCTTTTGTACACTATGGCAACATGGCCAAGCATTCTCATCAAGCCTGTAGGATGTGCAAAAGCAATAGAACCAAACCCTCTGGGCTCCTCCCCAACTCAGCCGTAAAATAAATTCCCCAGCAGCTGCCCTCTCCACGTTTTGTGCAATACATAAAATAGGAATAAGGGTCCTGTCTATCTGATAGGGTGAGTCTAAGACTGGGTGTGTGTGTGTAAAACAGTTACTGTAACATCCACTACCTAATAAGCCCTCAGTAAATGTTAGCCATCAATTCTGATTTTGGTGGTGGGCATCACAGAAAGCCATAACCTAATTTGAAGGGAACAGAAGCAAATGCTTTCAGTCCCATGACAGCCATTCTGTTAGTCACAGATGACAGCCGTCTTATGAACTACTCCCCTGAATTTCATTATTTCATGGTACCTGGCTCAGTCCTAAGTGAATATAATGTAGCCTAGTCAAGTGGATTCAATAGGGGTCCCTTTCATTAAGATAGGTAGGATGATGTGACAGTGGGTGTTGAGTTGTTGTCAAAAGTTCTAACTTGGCTTTTGGTGCTGGACAGGACACATGGCAAGTAACTCTTTTATACATAGGGATTGTCATTCTGCCTAAAGGATTATTGTATTGCACTACGTCTAAAACATGGTGATGTTAACCATAGAGTACAAGGCAAATGTAAAGGACAAATAGTATCTTCAGCTGCATGATCCTTGACTACCCTTAACTTTCTTCCTTCTCTCTTGCTTTGAAAGATGCATTGAGATGGCCCTTATTGCCAAGCACTCCTTTTTGGAAGCCCCACTAATTGACAGTGTAAATATTGTATGACATCACTTATGTAAAGCACTAACAATAGGACAAGTTCTTTAGATACTAAACCCCTTCCACAGCTCATTTCTTCAGCTATACCTAGTCCTATATGCTGGGGAAGCCAATGGTACAGATATTGGGGAGCAAGGATTTTGATAATAAGGTGGCAGTGCCATAAATTAGGTTATTATAGCACAAAGCAACTGGTACCTGGATACTCGTAGGTAGAAAAAAATGTAGAGAGGAGCCAGAAGTATGGTGCAGTGAGCTAAGCCACCACTTGTGAGGCCAGCATCCCACATCAGAGTACCAGTTCAAGCCCTGGGTGCTCCACTTTGGATCCAGCTCTCTGCTGATATTGTTGGTAAGGCAGCACAAATTACCCAAGTACCTGGGCCCCTGACTCTTATTCGGGAGATCTGACTGGAGTTCTTGGCTCCTGGCTTCAGCCTGGCCCAGCCCTGGCTATTGCAGCCATTTGTGGAATAAATCAGAAGATAGAAGACCTCTCTCTCACTCTCTGTATGTTACTCTGCCATTCCTAAATAAGTAAAGCTTTTTAAAAGAAATTTGGAGACAATATGATAAAGAGTTATTGTTGAGGTCTGCCTATCTAAACTCTATTCAAAAATGACCCTTGTTCATCATGAGTATAGTCATTTGATCTAGACCAAAGTACTTGTAAACTTGATTAGAACAGTTATAGGTAACCTGAGAGAGCTTTTGCCTGAGATAGGCTGAAAACCTATTTTAACCTGCCTCTTCCACAGTTGAATTCAGCATACGATGCACAATAAGGGGAAGCAGGAATAAAATCTTAAGGAAGCCAGTTGGGGAAAAAAATGGATGCAAAGCCTAAAACTATCATTAAAACCCCCACTGGATATAAGACAAAATGTTCTGCATGGTAACACAGATTAATAAAATAATTAAGCCATGTTAGACAGGTAATGTTTTAGTCAATTTAGTGTGGGTAAAGCACTCTCACGCAGATTGCTACTTCTGCTCAGAGACTATAAACATTTGCATTTTATGAGTTTTTAAAAGCATGTCTTATTTTAAATTCAAAACTTTAGTGTCACGTACAACCGCATTTGATGAAAAGTTATTCCTGCACCATTTGGGAAAAAAAGCCAAATATGTATTTCATTTGGGGCAGAAGTTTTGAAGTAGGTTGAAGTCAATCTTTAAAAGTAGCTAAATAGATCTAGCTTGTAATATTAATCATTTGTTTGCCCATCCTTAATGCATTTTACCCGTTAATCTACACTGAAGTATCACTTGGAATTTAACAGCAATCTATAGACAATCATCAAATATTTAGTGTCAATTTAGGAAAAGTAATTGGTAAAACTCAAAGTTACTATTTGTTCTCTTTGATTAATGTTTACCAAGTGGAAGTTTTGGAACAAAATAATACATCACTGTGCAACACCCAGCATCCTTTCCTTATCAGTATCTTGCCTCTTTCTTATCCTCTTTCACATCATCTTTTGAAAGTGAAGTGCACTGAATATGTTTTGAGTTATAACTTCTACAGATAATTTTCATTTCCCCTGGATCACCTACTAAATTTCCCTCTAGATAAACCAATCATATGTCCACTTCCCACTGCATGTTTGCTTTCTCTCCACAATCACCAACAACAGGGAGTTATAGCCTCTTGGGACTCCAAAGAGCACCATTTCTCCCCATCTGATTTCCTTCTGTTTCAGTGCTGCAGGTGAAAACATTCGTCTCTGATACAGTGCCTAGTACAAGGTGGAGGCTCAGGGTTGAGAAAGGAATTTCTGAGCTCTGGTCTTTTTTTTTTAAAGATTTATTTTATTTATCTGAAAGAGTTACACAGAGAGAGGAGGAGAGGCAGAGCGAGAGGTCTTCCATCCGCTGGTTCACTCCCAAATGGCAGCAATGGCCGGAGCTGTGCTGATCCGAAGCCAGGAGCCAGGAGCTTCTTCCAGGTCTCCCACACAGGTGCAGGGGCCCAAAGACTTGGACCATCCTCCACTGCTTTCCCAGGCCACAGCAGAAAGCTGGATCAGAAGTGGAGCAGCCAGGATTCAAACCAGCACCCGTTTGGGATGCCAGCACTGCAGGCGGGGGCCTTACCCACTACACCATAGCAATGGCCCCTGATCTTTTTTAAATTAATTTATTTATTTGAAAGGCAGAGACTCAGAGAGAGAGAGAGAGAGAGAGAGAGAGAGAGAAAGGTCTTCTATCTGCTGTTTCACTCCTCAAATGGCCAGGCCTCCTATGTGTGTGGCAGGGGCCCAGGGACCTGGGCCATCTTTTGCTGCTTTCCCAGGCACATTAGCTGGAAGCCAGATTAGAAGTGGAGCAGCCAGGGCTCGAATGAAAGCCCAGTATGTGATGCCATTCCTGCAGAGGCAGCTTAACCTGCTGTGCCACAGTGCCAGCCCCAAGTCCTCATCTTAAATGGAGGATCAAGAAGTCTTTTCTGTCAATGGCCCAGGCTGTTTCAATGATTTAACAAGGCATTGTTCTTGAAAGCATTTTTAACTAATAAAATTATGTTTATACACAGTCTTATTAAAATTGCAGGTTATTAAGAAATCAGTAAGCCTGTAGGGCCAGAAAATTTTACATGCTTTAAGTAATTAAATAAAAAATAAATAATCACTCTCTCCTTAAAGTCTACATTGAAAAACCTAAAACAAAGCAAAGACCTTTTCATTTCTTCTTTCAACTTGCACCCAAAGCCAAGTCCTTATAGCAAAATTACTTTTATAATTAAAAATCCTGCTTTTGACTAGAATGAAATTTTGTAGCTTCATGCTCACAAGGCATCAACCTAAGAGTTTCAACAGGGAACGATACTGCTGTTTGTGAACTCTAAGTGACACCTGATGTGCTAGGACCAGCTGTCAGTCAGAGCCTGGAAAATTAAGAATGACTTGTGTGAGTGAATTGTAACTCCTCGCTACAGTTTCAGAAACAGGCTTTAGCATTTCCTTTCAAATAACCACCTTGATGATCTTCACTCAGGCAAGGTGACAGTATTACTGAGAGCTGAGCACTGGACAGGCTTAGCTAATGAACCAAAGCCCCCTCTACAGACAAGGAAAGGGTACCTCTCTCCCTACTAAGGGTGGGGGTGGTGCTCATCTTATTTTGATTAGTCTCAAGTGAGATGTTAAGGTCTCAACTGTAAAACTGATTCCTTTCTCATAAATCTTTATCTACTGTAATATCCATGTGTTTTATCTTTTCTCTGAATTTGAATTCCGTGGTATCTACATGGAACAGGGATTTAGATTCAGTGGCAGTCAACAGGAAATACTAAACATTCCCTAAATTTATCTGTGTCTTTTTACTGTGTCTGGCTGTCGTTACGAGTGGGGTGGCTGCTGTTGTTGCCTTGATGGGAAATTTTGTATTATGAGTATATCAAAGTGCATCTAGCTGTCTCCCAAAAAGGTGAACTCTGTCTTGACTTTTGGGAAGCTGAACTAGAAGATCCTTTGGCATAAATGATGTTCTAAGCGATGTCCACAGCATCCCATCAGGGAAATTCTCAGCACCTACTGAAAGGGATCTGTTAAGAGAGAGGGGCTCTATCTGAGACAGGTAAGGATGCCGCAGCGTTTTGCAAATGTTTTTAGCTTTCAGTTGATTTGAATAAAGTTTGAGTTGGTGAAAATTTTCCCAGAAATTTCAAACCGTTAGCCAATTAGCATTTACCTTGAAATGTGAGTTCGTTTTTTGAAATTTGTCCAAGACTTCTAACGTGGCTTATAAATTTAGTCCCTCATTAAAAAAAGAAGAAGAAGAAGAAGAAGAAGAAAAACTATGTGGAAAGCAGAGTTGTTAATATAAAGGAGGCAAAGGAATAAAATGTAGAGAATTCCTGGAAATATCCTTTTGCTATTAAGGGAAGAAGAGAAAGGGAATTCTAGAGGAAGTGAAAATTTAAAGCAGCAATATATATTCCAGTAACAGCCAATGGATTTTATAAATTATTCCTAAAATTTATTTCAAATCACATTTCATTAGCATTATTCTTCATTTCTTCATTAGATAAGTAATCTAAGTGTCATTGTAAGGGTAGTCAGAACTGTAATTTAAAAAAAAAAAAAAAGATTTATTTATTTACTTGAGAGGCAGAGTTGCAGAGAGAGAAAAATCTGCTGATTCACTCCCTAAATGACTGCAATGGCCAGGGCTTGGCCAGCTAAAGCCAGGAGCCAGGAGCTTCACCCTGGTCTCCCACATGAGTGGCAGGGATCCAAGCACTTGGGTGATCCTCCTCTGCTTTCTCAGGTACATTAGCAGAGAGCTGGAAGTGGAGCAGCCAGGATACAAGCCCATGCCCATATGAAAAGCCAGCATCACAGGCAGCTGCTTAACCCATGACACCCACAATGCAAATCTCAACACTAATGGTTTTTAATCAACCATCATGATGTTCAAAGAACCAATAACATTACCTAATGATTTCTTAAAGCAAAACTATCTAGAACAATGTATTGGCACACGTGATAAAAATTGTCAGTTCCTCACATTTGTGTCCCTAACCCAGTTATCTTTAGAGAATCAGAGAAACTCTACCCTTGAATTTTATAACCACTCTAATCACCTCACCTCTGATTTTTCCCTAAAAACTATTCCTTTTATTTTGAGTGAAAACCAAAAAGCAATTTTAAAACATCTGGGTGGTAATTGTGACACATTTTTGTCCCGAGGGCTTCTCTTCTAAGATACACAAATTTGGAGGATTTATTTCAGCTGTCTTGGCCTTAGTTTGCTGAGTGATAAAGGCCTCATGGATTTCTAAATCCTTTATGCTTTGAGTCGTGCAAAGTTTTACTATGGTCTAAAACTATGGGTTTTGTCAGTTAGAGGAGAGTACTTCAAAATGTTGTGGGAAACAGGATTAAAAGGTAAGTTCATTTCAGTGCCAAAAATGTTGAATCTGTGCATGCTTTTTTCATAAAACTTTCTCCATGAACTTTTCAGATACCCCTCATACTCTCTGACCTGCCATTCCCACTGAAAAAGCATCCTTTGTTCTCGTATTTCTCTCGAATCCTTGCCTCCTATAATAATTTCTACCTGAATTTCAGTATAATTGCTCAAAATGGCCTAATGGGAATGACTTCAGGATTGCATTTGTTGAAATTCTTATAAACGATGATGATTTTGAGACCACTTTAGGAAGCTTTGAAGGATATATGATTTTTAGTTTAATCCTAAAACCTAGAAGGTGATAGTCATAACTGAAAACATTTCATCTTGATCAGTATAAGCTCTGTTCCACCCCCATTTTATTTTTAAAATGTCTCCAATGCCAGCACTAACTTTTATGAATTATTCTTGGATTTACTTTTGCTTTTGCCAGAATTTCAATGCATAGCCTAATCGTTAATTTCCCTAAGGGTGGCTTTCTCTATGTATGGCTGGCAAATCAATGTTGTATCTCTGGATACGAATTGAAAAGGACTCTAATTAGCTGAAACTAATAGAAATAATGGCAATAATAGAAATAATTGGTAAGTGCTCATATGTGTGTAGGTTATTCTTCCTATCAAAGGATAGAATTCTTCTCCAGTTTGACAGGGTGATAAACAAACTGACTCCAAGTAATCGATTCAATCACCTGGGGTGAAATGTAGTAGCTATTAAATAGTCCACAGCAGTGCAGGATTGTGAAGGGTGAAGAACAAAAAAGATTTCTTCATTTATTGCCTTATGCAATGTGTACCCACTGCTGGTGGTCCTCCTTAGATTGCCAGACCAAACCCCAACTTGCTGGTAATAAATCTCACGTGCGATCACTGGTGTTTCCACCTTGGCTGCAGCATTAAAGCCATGTGTTGAAACGGAACGAGCGTGAGTTTACAGCCAGATGGACCTGTTTTCTAACCCCAGTTCTTCCACTTTCAAGCTTCCCAACTTGGGCCAATAAAACAACCTCTGCAAGTGGAATTGTCCCCACGTGGTAAATGCAGGATGCGATGATGACTGTCTTGGCAGAGATGTTTATAATCGCTAACCGATGGACAGCATTCGGGCTGCCTGGCCTTTGTTTCAGTCCTTCACACTCACTACCTCGTGCGTGATCGTTCCTTGGGGAGTCAAGTGCCGGGTTCTCATCCAGGGCTGGGATTGTGGCCGTGGTCTGTATCGTTGTGTTTGGCTGCTGTAGAAAGGTTATTGTCACCAAGTTTTCTGCCTTACTGGTTTGCCCCTTCCTTGTCCCTTGGCTAACAAGAGCAAGCTTTGCTTCTGACAGCTTTTCTGATATCATTGGAGTTTCTAGATTGTCAGTTTCTACAGTCCCCAGTAGAGGATATTTACAGGAAAAAACAAAACTAAAGGAATTCACTATCATATTGCTCATTGAGTCCCAAAGTACCTAGCCAGTCTGTCTGCATCTCTCCACCTTTCTAAGTCTCCCTATGTTTGACTCATGTACATAATGTCCAGAATGATTAGATCTTCTTAACAGGACAAAGGAGAAATGTCTGTTTCATCTTGCTCAAGAAATGGAACTCAGATTTTCTGTATTAATATTTATTTTTGAAAATAAAATCTTTTTCTGGTTTTCTACCTTTATGAACATTTACAGAAAGTTTTAATTTCTTTTAATTAACAATAATGCTATGCTTACTATTTGAACTATAAAACACAGAAAATGTATATGCTATCAGGGATTGGCTCCCACTGAAGTCAAATCCCAGAAATTCCTTTCAAGGAAAAATAATCTCCCTACTCTAGATGAATCTGACTGTCTCTACGTTATGCTGCTATTTTTCTTTTCTTACATAGCCCCTATCCTAACCGTACTAGAGATTTTTGTAAGTATTTCCTAATATTTCTCACATCATCCCTAAAGCACTCCACCCTGTACTGATACTGGACTAAGCTCCTGGCTGACTTTATGAATCATCATCAATAACAAGGAACACTGGCCATTAATTACTGTATAAAGAAAAACAGGGTGCCATCTTAAAGATTCCTTTATAGTAGACAATAGCTTTGTCAAATAGAAAATAGTTTATGCTTAATCCAATTCATTTTTATTGAGTACTACAATAAGCCAGGCACAGAGCTGCTAGGGGCACAGAGATGAATAAGATCCTCCCCCAGGTTGCTTGCAGAAGAGTAAGGAAATTCCATGCGCCGACTCCAGGGAGCGATGTCATGACTAATGCTGACTTGAGTTGGAAGAAGAGAGAAGCTCTGCTGAACTTTGCGCTGGATGTTGAAAAATGAGATGGAATTTTTTTTCAGATAAGTATAGAGGGTAGAGAAGAAAATGCAAATGAGACCACAGGCGCATGAAAGCACCCAAAAGCATGTATTGTTGGTCACTATGCCTGCTGCTTTGGAGGCTCCTGGAAGATATATTAAGGTCGCATTATGTAGGGGCAAGGCAGGGAGAGAACATTAAAGGACTTGGGTGAAGCGTTTCTTCTCTGTCACTTGCAGTTTTTCTGAATGCCTTTACTGCTTTGCTTCTTCTCACCTGCCTGTGGTACACAGTGATAATATATGCACATTGTAAACTGCACAAAGCGAGAATTTATTCTTTTGGGAAAGCATACCAAACGTATGTTTCTTTCACTCTCTCTCTCTTTCTTTTTAAATCGTAAGAACCTGAACTAGTTAAATGATTCTACCGCCTCTAAATGTGGAATATAGTTGAGTTCTGGAGGGGAAAAAATTGATTGCCATAACAAGGTCTACTGCTAAACTGAACATATGTTGCTCATAATGTCACTTTCTAAATCAATGAAATTATCATTATAGAACATGTCGACAAATTAGACATGTAAAGTGCCTGCTGTATGTGGGAGAGATGTAATTTGGCTCCATAAAAAGAAAATTAAACAATAAAATATCAATGACAGATGTAGTTAGCTAAAGGTTTTGAGGTTTAAATACCAATTTGTGCGGGAAAATTATGCAGACAAACTGAGGGGACCAGATAAAAACACCAGTCTTTGCGGGAGAGGCAGAGTCAGTCTTTTGACCAGATGTTCTAGGACCTTAGCTGTGCCCTGTATTTAACAGACAAGGATACTGACAAGCCCCTCATGTTTTCAAACCCAAGCAAAACAGGTTAGTGATGATAAGTAGAGCCAATCACATATTAATTCATTTCTCTGATTTGAGAGAGTATAAATTCAGTTAGAACTGGTCAAACCTCATTTCTTTCTCTCCAGGACTACCACAAATGGAATTTGTCTCATGGTTCTGTCCTCAGAAAATAGCATAGTAAACAGTAAAGTAATAGCAAATAGCAAAGTAAACATAGTAAAGATAAGTATGAAAAACAATCAACACCATTAATGATGATGAACTTATTGTTCTTATGATGAAAACTGTAGGGCTATATTGCTACTTGGATAGTGAAATAAGTAGACATTAATCTTTCAAACTCTAACTATACCAGTTGTTCTTAATGCAATGCACTTCACAAACCTTCAACCTCACTTATATACCAAGATAGGGAAAATGCCAATAGACTGCTATTACAGAAATACTAGAAAAATCTCAACATCAATAAGATGCAGTAAAGGGCTTTTTCCAAGGTCTTGTAAATGCTATGTTTTTTTTTCCTCCCCTGCACTCACCCATGTTGGGAACCAGGGTTGGATCTTTTCCTCAGTCTGTCCCTAGCACTTAGCACAGTGATTCGCACAGACTAGTAACTAAATAGATACATGTTGAAATGATCCAAAGAGGGGGTAGACAGAGATGAAAGAAATGAGGTTAAAATACTTGCAAGTGAGGCTCACACTGCAGCTCACTAGGCTAATCCTCCGCCTTGCGGTGCCGGCACACCAGGTTCTAGTCCCAGTCGGGGCGCCGGATTCTGTCCTGGTTGCCCCTCTTCCAGGCCAGCTCTCTGTTGTGGCCAGGGAGTGCAGTGGAGGATGGCCCAAGTCCTTGGGCCCTGCACCCCAGCATAAGCACCTGGTTCCTGCCATCAGATCAGCGCGGTGCGCCGGCCATTGGAGAGTGAACCAACGGCAAGGGAAGACCTTTCTCTCTGTGTCTCTCTCTTACTGTCCACTCTGCCTGTCAAAAAAAAAAAAAAAAAAACAACACACACACAAAAAACAAAACTTGCCAGTGAAAACCTTTAGTCCTACTCTGAAACTAATTCTGCTTCTACCTGTTCAAAACACAGGGGAGGGTTGTACTCCCAGCCCCCATGTGGCTAAGACCATGCAAGTAATCCTTCCACCAAACAGGAGGTGAAGGGAAATCCTGTTCGGGTTTCTTCCATGCTGCACCATTGCACTGTTAGTGTGAGACCCAGCAGAGTGCTCTTGGCCTTTCCCACTTTTCATGTCAGCCTGAGTCTCAGGATGATTTTATTGAGCAGTCGCCTGCTGAGTGGTGGCCTGAATGCCATGGGTGAGTATGACCTATTGCTTTTCTAAGTCCCTGAGATTACCCTGAATGGTACAACAGGCAGAAAACATTGCTTTGCCTATTAAAATGCCTATTAAAATGCTTCTTTGCAGTTATCTTAACCTCCTTCTTAATACCCATTCCTTTCTCAAAGGAGCAAGTTCAACTGAACAGTAAATATTGTAGTAGTCCATATCCGAATCTTCTCTACCAGTGGAAGAACTTCTTCCAAAATGGATTTGTGTGATGAGCAGGTAAAGATGATCCTGACAAAAAGTGCACACGCTAACACACACTCACACAAACACATTCACATGTAAGTCATTGTATTCATTGTCCATTTAGCAAGCACAGGAAAATATGTCTTGATCTAAATATCTGGAATGTGTGTTCATTCAGGTAGAATATTATTTTCTTGAATGTATATGTCTTATATATTGAATGGATGGTTCTATTATATTGTCCATAAAACAATTAATGTAGCACAGTGGAATAATTATTTAAAATAGAAGAAACAAGAATCTAAATTAAATGACATTACTTTCTGAAAGTTGCGGGTAGAAAAGTTCTTTAGCATCTGCTATGGAAATATGGATGGTGATATTTTTAAATGCAGTGTGAAATGTAAAATAAGAGACAAAATATGGTTAGTCCATATTTGAGGGTTTTTCACTTCCAAAAAGAAAATCATTGAAAAAGGGTACCCCTCACAATACTGCTAACAACAATGCTTCTTTCAATAAATGGTGTATTTAGTAACAACCCTAAGACCACCAAGTGGGTACAAAAGAAGGAATGTACCAGTTCCAAGTTGGGAAGTTCCCTAACAAGTGGCTAACCTCCTGAACTGTGAGAAAAGAGCTACAATTAGCAAGCAGGCTTGGATTGGGGAACCCATCCCCAAATCATGTGTGAAGACAAAGTTTATGATGGGTATCACTACAAACACTGTTAACATGAACTTAAGAAGGCAGCATAAGGAAGTTTGCATTATCATGGATCGTGGAGTTGTTCTCTCCAAAAATAACTGTAGGACCCTAAAAAAAGAAAAAAACTAGTATAAGAGTACATTCTACTAACAATTAACCATCAATGAAAACCACATATATTAGGGAGAAGAAGAGGGCCTTAACCTAGCATTAGCATCCATATTCAAGTGGCATCTGCAGCCAGACTGCTGAAGATGCCAATTCTGCCTATCAGTTTCTACAAGAGATTTACTGTTCTTGTTTGGATCTCCGTGGGGCAGATCCATAATTACAGCCATAATTTACAAATTTTCTTTAAACTCGCCTCCCTTCTATCTGCCAAAAGAGATAAATGTTCCAAACGCAGTCATCAAAGAAACCAACTTTAAACACATAGAGGGCTGGAAAGTGTGCCAAGGGGAGGCAGGGAGAAAGGCCTGTGTGAGGAAGCAGTCTCACCAGAGACCTCACACCCAGCAGGGGATGGGTACAGCTTCTGCGGTGCCAAAATTTAAACTGAGT
The DNA here is from genome assembly GCF_964237555.1 of Oryctolagus cuniculus. Lineage (NCBI taxonomy): Eukaryota > Metazoa > Chordata > Mammalia > Lagomorpha > Leporidae > Oryctolagus > Oryctolagus cuniculus. Next base: position 72,383,353 of record NC_091444.1, on the reverse strand, counting down.
GGGCGCTCTTTAAGAATAATACAAAATTGCAAAATCAAAATCAGGCTTAAAGTGAATAATTATGTAAAATGAGAAATCACAGGAAGTTATATATTTTATAAAACCTGAAAAAAATCAAAAAATAGCATGCATATATTTATTAATAACTGTTCCACATACCTCAATAATAAACAGCCTTTCTCCTTTGTGATTGCTTTTTCTTTCTGGCTATTTAGTCTTTAATGATCACCTTCTGATGGCACAGCAATATTGTATTCTTTTTATGTACAAATTAGGAAGGGAATTTGAACTTCCAGAATGACCAGGAACTGCTGATTATTAACATTGTTATTGTTATTATTACTGTGAATATTTCCAACTTCACAACTTGTTATTGATAATAGCAGATACATATTTAGAATTGTGGACAAATTTGAAAAAAAATGTTTCAAGTTTCTCTCCTTAGGGCAATGAGATTTGGAAAGATTTTATATAGCAGAGCTTTTTTTAAAAAAATTTATTTCTTTATTATTTGTTTGAAAGGCAGAGAAAGGGAGGGAGAGAAGGGAGAGACAAGAAGAGAGAGAAAGAGATATCACCCATCTGTGGTTTACTCCTCAAATGTACACAACAGCCTGGGCTGGGCCACACCAAAACCAGGAGGGTAAAATTCAATCTAGGTCTGAAGTCATGAGTGACAGACTCAACTGCTTTAACCATTCTCTGCTACTTCCCATGGTGCACATTAGCAGGAAGCTGGAATGGAGGGTGGCGCTAGGGCTTGAATCCAAGCACTCTGATTGGAATATGGATGTCCCAATACTGTGCCAAACATTGGCCCCTACAGCACAGTTTTTCCTTCTAATTTCCTTATTTTTATTTATTTGAAAGACAGAATGAAAGAGAGCACTCTTCCATCCACTGGTTCACTTCCTCATCCATGCATTTCTCGTCTTGTTTCTTCTCCACTTTCCACACACTTCTGTGTAGAGTGTGATGGGGATATACTTATATCCTGACTAGCATATACTTAGGTCCTGATTGAACATCTGCCCCTGCATCATCATGTCACCGTGCTGGATAGGGTGGCCTTATGGGCATGGGGACAGTCCTGGAAGTCCCTCCTAATCCAGATGGGTGACAACCGTTCAGTTGTCTTCAGAAGTACTAATAACTGTGGACCACACAGATAGGCCCCACTAGTTGCAAGTGAAGCTGCCTTAAACTAGAGTAGAAACATGTGATGCTATTCCAATAACCCAAGAGGAAGTAAGACAAAAGTGAAGGAAATGTGAGTGGGGAAAGGCAGCACTCTAACCCTGTTATGGCCATAGTATCTCATATTTTGCATTTTTCATAAGCATAGGACCTTTAGGATAGACTGGCTAAAACTGTCCCAGTTTCACTAGACAATGCCAGCTTTAGTGCTGAAAGTCTTGCCTCCTACTGCACTTCTAATCACCAAACTGGTAAATTGAATCCTCTTCCTAACTGTCCTGGCAGTTGTTAGGGTGGGACTTTAGGCAATTTGCTTTATCTTCTGAGTTTCCATCTCTCTTAACAGATACAAAACAGAGCTCTTGGGAATGCTTGTGAGAATTTACAAGTATAGAACATCTCACACAAAGTGAGAATTCAACCTTTGAGAATGATTACAGACTATTATTAACACCAGGACCCAACTGATTTCCATGGATACATGGCTTCAATTTTTTCCTGTGAATTTTTTAAAAGATTTATTTATTTAGTTTTGATAGAGTGAGACAGGCAGAGAAGAGAGAGAGAGAGAGAGAGAGAGAGAGAGAGAGAGAAACAGAGCAGAAAGAGACAGAGAGATCTCCGATTCTCTGGTTCACTCCCCAGATGGCCAGCACTGGGGCAGGCCAAAGCCAGAAGCCAGGAGCTTTATCCAGGTCTCCCACATGGGTTGCAGGAGCCCAAGCACTTGGGCCATTTTCTGTTGTTTTCCCAGGCCATTAGCAGGGAGCTGGATCAGAAGTGGGGCAACCAGGACACGAACCAGAGTGGATGTCAGTTGGTGTTGCAGGCTGCAGCTTTACTCACTATGCCACAGTGCTAGCCCCTTAATGTGGATTTTTTTTTTTTTTTTGACAGACAGAGTGGACAGTGAGAGAGAGAGAGACAGAGACAGAGACAGAGAGAAAGGTCTTCCCCTGCCGCTGGTTCACCCTCCAATGGCTGCCGTGGCCAGCGCGCTGTGGCCGGCGCACCACGCTGATCCGAAGGCAGGAGCCAGGTGCTTCCTCCTGGTCTCCCATGGGGTGCAGGGCCCAAGCACTTGGGCCATCCTCCACTGCACTCCTGGGCCATAGCAGAGAGCTGGCTTGGAAGAGGGGCAACCGGGACAGAATCTAGCACCCCGACCGGGACTAGAACTCGGTGTGCCGGAGCCGCTAGGCGGAGGATTAGCCTGTTGAGGCGCAGCGCCGGCCTTAATGTGGATTTGTGGATTTAATGATAAAAATTTAAAAAGCTGAATTCCAAACATAACTTTACAGTCAACTTTTCAGAATCTCATCTATGTCATATTTCATAGGCTATTTCTAGGCAGCAGTACTTTGCAAAAAAATATTTTTTGGCATAAACACAAAAGCATAACAGCTAAATTAAGTTTTTATTAATTCTAGCATCTCAGAGCAACAGAAATTTGCTTCATACCAAAAACAACTTTGGAACTAAAGCCCTTGGAATTAGTAGTTTAAAACAGGATCTCACAAGAAACAAAAGGAATAATTTGGAAGAAAACTAGAGTCGAAGACTGATGAATATTTATTTCGCTTTACATGATCAATGAATCCTGTCAATAATTTCAGTAACTAATCACCATGACATCCAAGAAACTCTTCCTCATTTCTAACTAAATTCTATTCCACTACAACATGTATCCATTTGTTCTTGTTTGCATCCATATGGCAATAATAACTGACCAGCATCTCCCTAGAATATTTCATCTACTTGGGAAAAATTATCAATCATTAGTGTTTCCTAGTGCAGATGAAACAACATTGTCTTTTCAGCCTTTGGAAATAGTAGTAAGATATCGTAAATGTAATCTCCACTCCAGTTTACTTCTCACTATCTCTTCTGCACCCAAAATGTAACGATACTCAATGCATCTTCCATATATAGCTAGCAGCCGCCTACCAGATGACTAACTAGATGTGTGAACTTGACTAAGTCGCCAAACCTCAATGGACTTAATTCTCTTGTTTTTAAAGTAATTGAGTTGGCCCCGGCGCCACGGCTCACTAGGCTAATCCTCCGCCTGCGGCACCAGCACCCCAGGTTCTAGTCCCAGTTGGGGCACCGGATTCTGTCCCGGTTGCTCCTCTTCCAGTCCAGCTCTCTGCTGTGGCCTGGGAGGGCAGTGGAGGATGGCCCAGGTCCTTGGGCCCTGCACCCGTATGGGAGACCAGGAGAAGCACCTGGCTCCTGGCTTCCGATGGGTGCAGCACACCGCCATAAGCGGCCGTTTTGGGGGTGAACAAACGGAAGGAAGACCTTTCTCTGTCTCTGTCTCTCTCACTAACTCTGCCTGTCAAAAAAAAAAAAAAAAAGTAAGTGAGTTAAACTAGATCTTCTTGAGTACTGAGATTCTGCCATCTTAAAAGCTGTTTTTCATTCTTTGTCCTGGAGTCTTTCTGGTTAGTCAAAATAAGATTCAAAATCGTAAAGAGTCTGGTTTGATTTACTGGTAGGTCTTATTCTTTGCCTTGCTTTTATTTTTGCATGAAAGCTCATTAAAGCCTGCTTGCTTTTAAGAAAAAATTGCTAGGAATGTAGTTTATTTGTGTCTCTTTTGGCTACTAACTCATTTCTTTTTCTTTTTGTCCGTTTCCCAACTGTTTTGCTACTTCATTAGAGAGAAGTTCTCAACCACCTCAAAGTGCCAAAATATTGAATATCTGCATTTCAAAATCATCTCTGATAATATACTGTAGTTACAAAGGAATAATACAACTTCGGAGTAATATGTTAAGATTTTTGTTTGCTCACTTGTTTGCTTTCATTCACAAAACCATGCCTAGAAATCAAGGTAATTGAGAGAGAAGAAAAACAGAGAAAAGTTCATGACTTTCAGTGTTGCTGGTAGCCACAGTGTGTTGGCCATCAGTTTTGCAGGATTCAGATACTAAGATATTTTAATAATAACAAAAAAATTAAACCACCAAGACTACTCTGTTTAAAAAGTTTCCTATGAATACTGATTAATAGTGCCTACTGCAATGATGTGGTAGCTTGCCATATACCAGTCTAATATTCTAGGGATTGAAAGGGTCACTATCTCTTCCAAATAGCACAACTTAATCCCACAGAGAAAATTACTCAAGAGGGATGAGTTGGCCCTATCTGTGTAATTATAAATTGTAATTAAGTAATAAAATATTAATTCTAAATCTCAGGAGGCCCTTGATGGATGGGCCATCTGGTTGTTACTAAGACATTAAAAGTACTTTGGTACTTATATGCCCCAATCAGTGATAAGATTTTTTAGAGAAAAAAAATGCAAAAATATTTAGTATTTTCTACTTAAATATTTTTATTGGTCCATCTAACTATTCCTTAGACATTTAAAAAATTATCTGATGTGTCTGCTTAATAGCTCATATACTATCACTGTAATTCTCTTTAATCCTCATTTTTGGACAGCTATGAAGATTTAGGAGATTCTGGTACTTTATAGCAGCCTTTTGTCACCCCAAGCATGATAAACATCTTTATATGAAGAATTACTAAGCCACACCAAAAGATAGATCTAGTATCTCACAGAGAATTATCTCTGAGCAGCTCTTTCCTGTGCTACCTTATGTTCTCCTTACCCCGGGTAATGTATTTTCTGCCAAGATTTAAAACTAGCAGACAACCGTCAGCTATCTGGGAGTTGTGATTTTCATCTCCCCATTGCTCTGCATCTCCTTGCAGTGTACTTTGTACAGCAGAGTCATTTAGAAAGCTTTCCACAGCAGGGCTTTTCCCATTTTCTGCCCTATTCCACCCCACCACCCAACTCCTTCCCTCTGAATAAATCATTTTGGCACTCCCTCTTCTCTCTCCAATCTTACTTTCTGGATTTCCCCAACTGACAGAAAGCTGGATTGGCATAAGAAAGCTTGGCAAGTCATCCGTCATATTGCATTTTGACTTTGAAGACCTGTAAGTCAAGGTCAAAAGAAATACCCAGGCATCATCTAAGGGACTTTTTGAAGAAGTGAAGACAGCACAAATCATATAAAGTAGATCAGATCTGTTCCCTGTTAAGCTTCCAGTAGCCTCCCAAGACACTGAGTACAAAATGCAAACTCTTTGCATGCCCTATAAAACTGGGTCTCTGCCCACCACTCCATCATCTTCCCATATCACCCTTGTTTGCACCAGCTACACACATTATAAAGAATTAGTGTGCCTTGCAGACGCCTAATAGTAAGACTGAGTTGGCATAGAGATTCTGGGGATGCACTTGCCAATGTGCACCAAAAGCCTTGCTTTGTGGTTAACACTGACCCAGAAGTTTCATTTTTGCTTTTGATATTAAAGAAAGAATCAGTGATATGTAAGGAGATAGAGATGCTAGGTCAGGGTATGTGGCAAGATCCTTTACAGTAATTAAAAGTTGAAAATCCCCTAGATGTCTACCAAAAAGAAATCTGTAAAATATACTGTAAGACATTTGTATTTCTGAAGCCACTAAAATTAAACTGTGTCGTTAAATGTGAGATGTGCATAGTGATTTCCTTTCAAAGAGTATAGTATGAAAAAAATTGGAAGAAGAATGATTTACAGTGGAACTCCCTGCAAAACACTATCTTGATCAGATGATCGATGTCAATATCCATAGCCAAAATTTTTCTTGGCAGTATCCTTGAGATGATTTGATGAGAATGCCAATTTCCCTCCATAGTATTCTTCCCAAAGCCCCTTTCCCTAGTTTTTTTCTTTTTAGGTATACTGAGGTATACTTAACCAACAAAAATTGTATATATTTTAGATACATCTTAGATACACAATGTGATATTTTGACCCATTATCCCAGTCTTCAAAAAATACTACATCCCAATAAAGAGATATCCTATAAAATACCTCGCTAGTATTAAAACTGCCAAGTTCATTAGAATAAGCAGTCTGAGAAACTGTCACAGTCTAGAGAAGCCCAAGGGAACATGATGACAAAACGTAATGTGGTGTCCTGAAAAGAAACAGAGACAGAAAAATGAGACTATGTAGAAACTGAGGAAATCTGAACAAAATATGGACTTTAATAATTACCCATCAATATTGTCTCAGTACATGTGTGATAAATGTACCATACTAATCTAAGATGCTCATAATAGGATAAACTGAATATGGGGTGCCTGGAAATTTTCTGTATCATATTCTGAATTTCTAAACTAAAATCTATTTTAAAGGAAAAAATTGAGGCTATAGGCATGTATATGTTCATACAAAATATGTTGCTAGTTTATTTTTAATGAAAAAAGATCACCAAATAGAATGTGATGGTCAGAAAAATTGTGCACATTGCCAATATAACTATATGCTATAAGGGCATATATCTAGCTTTAGAAAAATCTAGGCAAGTAAACATTAACACATCAACAGTGAGATTGCAGAACAATTTTTGCTTTGTTCCTAACATTTGATAATGATTGCTTACATTAAAAATTGTTTAGATGGTTTTGGTTTGCTGTTTTATTTAAATCTCCCAAATGTATAAATATAGATGGTAACCAATGATCAATGCAATCTCCTAAAGTATGTAAATATGTACTATATGGGGATGTGGAAACTGAAACAAATATTATGCCACTTTTTCCTTTGTCCTTTTTGTTTTGGAAGTTTGCAAAAATAGAAGACTTCCCGTATATCCATCAATCAGCTTCTCCTAATGTTAACATTACATAATCATGTAAAATTATAAAAACTGAAAAGTTAATAGTGATAACAATATTACTAACAAAACTGCAGACCACCTTCAACTTTCACTAGTTTTTCCACTATTGCCCTTTTTCTCTTACAAGCATCAATTCAAGAACCCACATTGCATTTAGCTGTTATCCTTTGCTAGTTTCCACCAATTTTTGTAGCTATTCCTTAGACTTTCCTTGTCTTTAAATAATTTTAAATTTCTTTTTTTCAAATATTTACTTATTTATTTGAAAGGCAGTGTTACAGAGAGACAGAGGTGAGAGAGAGAGAGAGAGAGATTCCTTCCATCCACTGATTCACTCCCCAAATGGCCACCATGGCCAGAGCTGGGCTGATCCGAAGCCAGGAGTCAGGAGCTTCTTCTGGATCTCCCATGCAGGTGCAGGGGCCCAAGGGCTTGGACACCTTATTCCCCAGGCACATTAGCAGGCAGCTGAATCAGAAGTGGAGCAGCTGAGACTTGAACTGGTGCCCATATGGGAATGCTGGCAATGCAGGTGGTGGCTTTACCCACTGTGCCACAGCACCAGCCCCCAAGAATTTTAAATTTCTGAAAATAACCATCTTGATAAGAATGAGGTTATAAGCCCTTGTAGTCTTGAATTTCATGTCCATGATTATTAGCAATAGGAGCATCTTTAATGTTTTGTGTCTCCCTTGGATAAGTGCCTGTTCAAGTCCTTTGCCCATTTTTTTCTTACCTTTTTTTTTTTTTTTTTTTTTGACAGGCAGAGTAGACAGTGAGAGAGAGAGACAGAGAGAAAGGTCTTCCTTTGCCATTGGTTTACCCCTCAATGGCCACCAAGGCTAGCGTGCTGCGGCAGGTGCACCGCGCTTATCCGAAGCCAGCAGCCTGGTGTGCCGGCGCCACAGGCGGAGGATTAGTCTATTGTGCTGCGGCGCCAGCCTCTGCCCATTTTAATTTTGGTTATTTATTGTTTTGTTGTTCTGTTTCTGTTGAGTTTTTTTTTTTTTTTTTTTTTTTTTTGACAGGCAGAGTGGACAGTGAGAGAGAGAGACAGAGAGAAAGGTCTTCCCTTGCCTTTGGTTCACCCTCCAATGGCCTCCATGGCCGGCGCACTGCAGGCAGTGCACCGCACTGATCCGAAGGCAGGAGCCAGGTGCTTCTCCTAGTCTCCCACGCAGGTGCAGGGCCCAAGGACTTGGGCCATCCTCCACTGCACTCCCAGGCCACAGCAGAGAGCTGGCCTGGAAGAGGAGCAACCAGGACAGAATCTGGCGCCCCGACCGAGACTAGAACCCTGTGTGCCGGCGCTGCAGGGCGGAGGATTAGCCTAGTGAGCCACGGCACCGGCCACTATTGAGTTTTATATGTCCCTTATATCTTTGGGATATTAACTCCTTATCAGATTTATGATTCACAGATAATTTCCTCCCATCCATAGGCTGCCTTGCTATTTTGTAAATCATTATCTTTTTTGTCAGAAGATTCTTAGTTTGATAAAGTCCCTCTTTTTATTTTGCATTTGTTGCCTGTGTTTTTGGGTGATATGAAAAATTGTTAAGGGCAATATGAAGAAAACTTTTCCTTTTATTCCTTCTTATAGTTTTAGGTTTCATACTTAGTTATTTAATTCATTTTGAATCAACTTTTGTGTATGTTGTAAGATAAGAGTCAAGTTTCAGGTGGTTTTCCAGTTTTCTCAGCACCATTTATTGAAGAGACTAACATTTTCCCATTCAAAAATACAACATACAAAGTGTTACTGAGGAGAAAAAGCAATGCTTGTGCCCTGCTGGTAAGAATATCCATTGGTACAGCCATTGTGGAAAGCAGTATGGAGGTTCATCAAAATATTGAAAATGGAGGGGGCTGACACTGTGGCATAGTGGGTAAAGCCACTGCCTGCAGCGCTGGCATTCCATGTGGGTGTCAGTTAGAGTCCTGACTGCTCCACTTCTGATCCAGCTCTCTGCTATGGCCTGGGAAAGCAGCATAAAATGGCCCAAGTCCTTGGGTTCCTGCACCCATGTGGGAGACCCGGTAGGAGCTCCTGCTCCTGGCTTCAGAACGGCACAGCTCCAGCCATTGTGGCCATCTCAGGGGTGAACCAATGGATGGAATAGCTCTCTCTCTCTCTCTCTCTCTCTCTCTGTAACTCTGCCTTTCAAATAAATAAATAAATCTTAAAAAAAAAATAGAACTACCGCGTAACTCAGTAATTCCATGTCTGGGTTTATGCCCCAAAGAAATGAATTCAGCACCATGGGAGGTATCTGCACCCCCATGTTAAATGCAGCATCCTTCATAAAAGTCAAGCTGTGGAAACAAATGAAGTGCCCATCAACAGATGAATGGATAAAGGAATTGTAGTATATATACATAAGGGGATATTATTCATCTTTATTTTTGACAGGAAGAATGAAAATGGACAGTGGTATACTGAGTGTAATACACCAGACACAGAAACAAAAAATACTGCAAGATCTCATCTATATGTAAAATTATTGTAAAGAGCAAATACACAGAAACAGAGGGTGTAGTGGCATTTTAAAAGAGTAGAGAGGGGAAGGAAAGGAGATGTAGGTCAAAGGGTACAAGATTGCAGTCATGTAGGATGGGAGATCTAGAGATTAATGTACAGCAGGAGTGACTTAGCTAATAATATGATTTTACATGTTGATAATTTGCTAAGAGAACAGATTTTAGGTGCCTTTACCACACACAACAAAGACAAGTAACTATGGGAGGTGATGGATGTGTTAACTTGATTACCTGTAGGAATCATTTCACAATCTATCTATATAAATACATATTAAAGTATATATATTTATATATAATACATTAACATTTTGAAATAATATATTTTAATGCATATGATAGTCAAAAGTGTAATGGCTCCATAAAATAAAGATTTCAACAAATAAAAAGTAAAAAGACCATGGTCTGGCAGGTCAAAGGCAAGGGCTATAATCAATAAGCAAATGAAAAGATTCAACAAATTAAAAGTATTATCTCAAAAATGAATAAATGAATTATCAGTTGATGTAGTTGTCTCTTGGTTAGATGTAGGCTATACATTTGGGAAAGAACACCATAGAAATGATATTGCACTTCTCAGGACATCACATTCTAGTATTTATGAGGCCACTGTTCCTTATAGCTAGTGACATTAACTTTTTGCACTTGGTTAAGGCAATGTTCACTTGTATCTCCACTCTTAAATTTACTTTTTTTCTCTTGAAATTCTTTATCACAGGTGAGATACTTTGAGACCCTGCAAATGTCCTGATTCTTCCTCAAGCTTTTGCCACTGAATTTTAGCGCCCATTTTATGGCTCTTGTCTGTAATAGTAATTATGGTGTTGTTAGTCTAGCAGTAATTTTTCTGTTTCATTATTTCTTTATTCATTGGATTCTTAGGAAAGAGGTGTTCCTTCTCCCTTATTTATGGTATTATCTCAGTATGTTCTTACATTTCTCGTTTCAATAGTATGCAGCTCCAATTATTTATTGCTCACATTGTTCCGGTCTTAGCCACTAGGAATTCATTCTGGTTGATTCTTTCATCCTTTCATCATGCCCTGAGCTCTTGTTTATGGGTTATTTTTTTTTTTTTTGACCTGAGAGATATTTTAATTGTTATGTAGTGAAATGTATTCAGTTATTATTTTTTCTCTCAAGATTTAAGAAGAATTCACTCATCATTTCTCCAAATGTTTGTATTCTTACTTTCAGTTCTTGCATCTAGAGCATCCACCAAGCTGGAGTTTATCCCTATATACAGCCACACGTGCTTTTCTCCATCACCTTGTCACAAGAATATTTTCACTCAAGTGAAATCAACTTGGAATAAATTATGTTAGAAGAAATGTGTATTATTATGTCAGCAATGGAGATGGATAAGTTTTAACTTGAAATTGTTAAGAGTTCATGTCAGTGCCTACTGTGGCTTACAGCATGGCTTGGTCTCTAACTGACCCACTAACTCTTGAGAATCAGGGCAATTTTCTCTACCCTACAATATAGGAATTTCTGTTGTTAACTCTGTATTGCTGCATCCATTTAGTCATTGACTTAAACACTTTTTGAATTCTCAAGACTTTTTCTGTTGCTAAGTAAATGGTGAAGAAAATCATCCTTTGTCGCACAGAGTTTACTTCCTCCTTTAGAAGTTTTCTTCACAATTCAGGTATCCCTCTAATCCCATCATACTGCTTTATCCAAGAAGTCCTTCCAATCTTAGAAAGCACCCATACTGCCCACTGTGATTTTGGGTGTGAATGTGGCTCCATTGTAATGAAAGGTGGTTTTCAGAGGCAAAGAAAAATTCTTGGGACTGGAAGAGATTGGAGCCTTTGTTGAAGAAAAACAAAAATGACAAGATACAGCTACACAAAAGAATGCAGGTTTTCTGCAAGTGTTCCATGCTATGCAACTAGATAAAGTTCCCTTTGAGGAACTGAGAATAGCTCTAATCTCTAAATAGCTGTGTGTATTGGGTCATTATCACCCCTGAGGAGGAGATACCATCTGCCTAACTCATATTGGAGGGTTCCTTCACTGACAGGCAACTTAAGAGTGCAACAAATTTTTTAATCAGAAAACCCTGCTGTTCCATTTTATCTCATTTCCCCCTTATGTATCTCATGTACACACAGCATCTTTGTCTTGGTGATGTTTCATGCTTCTTGTTTATCCCACACCTGAATTTGTAATCCTCTTTGTGACACCTTTGCCCGTTAAGTGGTTGCTATGGAAATGATTAGAATGTCACAAAGGATTATTACCTTTAGCTGGCTACCATCCAGACCATATGAACTCTTAAATGTACTACTTAATGCAAATGTTCCATTGAGAAATTAGGGAGAAAATAGATTGCTGGAAGTATGTATATATTGGTATAAAGAAAGTAATTTAGTTGAGTCACTCCAACCCTACATTTTGGGCCATTTCTGTTAATTCCAAGATGTGAAATATAAAGATGAATTTTTTTTTGGTAACTCAATTCTTTCTTCGTATTAAGTCCTACTCAGTTAATCTATGTTTATTATGTGTGTGTGTGTTTTCCTCCAATAACTCAGGTAAGACTATTTAACAAAGATATGACACGGTAAATTTGATCCAAAGTTGCTCAAACAAACTCTAGTCTTAAGCCCATATGTGTGTGTGTGTTTGTGTTTGTATATTTACACACACATACACATATAACAAAATCATCAGCTCACCACACCAGCTATATATTAGGAATTATTATTATTCTAATGCTATTGCATTATAAGTCTCACTTTCTTCCAAGCACTTATTTTCCTCTCTACATTTAAAAACCACCAGTATTGTTTTGCATCCTAACTCATTCAAATGCATATAATTTCAGACCCTGGAGATGTCATGTGTAATTATTCATATTTGCAAGAAGCAAGAAGAAATCTTTTGGTCATAAATTAGCAGTAATGATACATGAAATTTAGTGCTTATTTGTATTAGTGCATTTCCGATGTGTTTAGAGAGTACTGTTACATGCAATTCTCTATGACATCTAATTGTTCCCAAGTAAGAAAAAGTTGGTGCAAGTGATTATTTCTACGCAGTACAGCCGCTGCAGCTGGTACCCATGCCTCATCCCATCCAGCTAAGCGTGTCCTGCCCTTTCTGTCAATTCCCAAAAGCCTTTGCAATTAGAATACATTGCTTTTTTTGAGTTAAATATGCATTTATATCTGTGGCTACTACAATAGTAAAAATTATCCCTCTGGCTGTTTTCAGCAAGCATTTATTAAGTATCTGTTTTGAGTTGGGCTCTTTCTACTGTGCCATCTAATTGGTCAATAGTTGTCATTAATTTTGCTTGTTCTCCAGACTCTGACTGCAGGATCAAGATTTGTAAGTCAAAGAGAAGCTTCCTGTGAGGAGGAGGGATCTTTTCCTACCAAAATCTCCTCTCTACCTAAATTGGACGCCAATTACCAACTTCCTGTTTCCATTTTGCCAACCTTCCGTATTCTGTACAGGGGGAGTTCTCACAAGGGCACACGCATAGACTTCATAACCAGAGTATCAAGGCTCAGGAAAGCTGACTCGGGCATGAATATTAGTTCATTCCTGTGGGAAAAGCTTCTTCCATAAGATATACACAGAACGTGCTTGCTGTCAAATCTGTCAAAACCGTGCCATGTAAAGCTCTAGGAAAAAGAAAACCTCTGATAAGACCTGAAGAGACATTTGCAGAGAGGTCTGCTTCACAGCCATGGTCTACTTGTGATTTCCTCTTTCTCCATTGTCACTCAGCAAGCAAGCAAAAAAGTTACCAAACTGGGATTGGGACTTGTTTAGAATAACACTTACTTATTAGTCACAGCTGCTGCTTCTTCACCTTGAGTTCCTACTAAATCAGCTTCCTTTCATTCCTTTTTTCCATATCTCTTTTTGTAGCTCTCAAGGCAATTCTCTAGTCCATGTGAATTTGCTCAATTTCTTCTCCTAGATTCATGTAAACATTTTCGCATGTTCATCCAAATTCTTCTCTTCTTCCGCACCCCTACTGAGCTCTCTTTGAAGTAGAGAGCTTGGCAGATCCTTCCCAGGAAAGCAGCATGCCTCCTCCTGGGTGTTCGAGTTGTGTGTTGTGTTTAACCTCCTCCTAACTGGCCTGCTTGCCAACAGTATAATTTCAAACCAGTTCCATTCCCCTCCAGTGGGTATATCTATCCACAGAAAGACCATCTATCTTTGTTCTGTTTCACTATTGATGGATTTTGTTCCCTGCTGTTCTCTGCCTAAAGGAAGATGACCACCTGTAAGAAGACCATAGAATTAGTCGGCCCTCGAAGCTCCCTACCTTTAACCTTGACGTAGGTATCTTTGGGTAAGTCGCAAAGAGCTTGGTAATTTCTCAATACTTCTTTACTTGAGTAAGGATGATAGCCTGGTCTTCCCATCTATTTTGTTGTCTGTGAAGGCAAAGCACTTTTTAGTGGTACCTGTATCATATTGGGATTATTTCCTGCCTGTCATTTAGCTTCGATAACATAGGAATGGAAATGAACATTCTAAAAATATAGTGTCCTTATTTTGCATTTTTGCCTGATTGTTAACATCCAAAACAGCCTAGTTTCTGCCTGGGCCGTTTCTCATTTTAATTGGATGGCGAGTCCAGGGCATGGATCCTCCATTTGCCTCATTCTTACCCATTCATCCACCGAAAATCAGCTACCTTGTCTCTCTGCCTTCACTGCTTTTTTTTTTTTTTCACTGTCTTTTCCTTTTAAATCTTGCAGCAGGATTCCTTGCTGTGAAAATGCAGTAGTCTACGTTCTTTAAGGGCAACGAGTAAAATCTGCAGAAAACGAGAATAACAGACAACACGGACAATATTGACATAGACTTGAAAATCAGATGTTTAATATTCAATGATGCATTTATTTG